>NW_026896557.1:0-237266 GCF_033153095.1 Gastrolobium bilobum
TTCGCTTATACATACTTTAGAAATCTGATACCTAGGCTCACTGTATGAGTCCAAATTATTTTTTTTCACATTCACTTTAAACAACATGGATTTATCAATAAGAACATTAAGTTCCTTAGGATAGTGCTCGAAATCATCACCCTGCAAAAAAAATATTAATGAATTTTAATAAGAACTTTAATGAATAAAAAAATGAGTGAAATAAGAACACAAACCCTTTTGAAATGCTGCTCACGTAAATCCGCAGCACTCATGCCCAACAAAGCAACACAGTCTCTATCAAATAGAATGAAAGATGCAAAATCAGTGTGATCCACAACTCTCAACTGCACACAAAATCTGCAACACATGACCACCGATTGTGTTATTTATAAATAAAATGAACGATCTAATAATAACAACAACAAAAATAGATATAAAATCTTACTTTGGATAATATATAACAAAGATAATGTCTGCCATTTCAAGTTTTGAATTTCAAATCAGACGACCAATTTCAACATAAAAAGCAATCAAAACACCTTATTATCCAATTAAAATTTCGAATTTCAAAACAATATTTAATAATTTTTTTTTATGTCTGCCACCACAAATGGTCATTTAATTATTCGATTTACAAATTAAAATTGGATTTTTAAAAGAAATTCTTTTCCCACCATCCATATTTAAATTCAAAATTTTAAACCATTTCAAATTTCGAATTTTAGATCAGATGACCAATTCCAACATAAAAAGCAATTAAAACAGCTGATTTCTTTTTGAATACCAATGTGATGGACAATGGGACATTCAATGCCTTGTCTGCCACCACAAATGGTCATTAAATTATTCGATTTAAAAAATTAAAATTCGATTTTTAAAAGAATTTTTTTTCCCACCATCCATATTTAAATTCAAAAATTTTAACCATTTCAAATTTCGAATTTTAGATCAGATGACGCATTCCAACATAAAAAACAATTAAATCAGCTGATTTTTTTTGGATACCAATGTGATGGGCAGTGGGACATTCAATGTCTTGTCTGCCACCACAAATGGTCATTTAATTATTCGTTTTAAAGATTAAAATTCGATTTTTAAAAGAATTTCTTTTCTCACCATCCATATTTAAATTCAAAATTTTAAACCATTTCAAATTTTGAATTTCAGATCAGACGACCAATTCCAACATAAAAAGCAATTAAAACACTTGATTATCCAATTAAAATTTCGAATTTTAAAATCATATTTATTAATTAATTATTCTTTTATATCTTTCACCACAAATGGTCATTTAATTATTCAATTTAAAAATTAAAATTCGATTTTTAAAAGAAATTCTTTTCCCACCATCCATATTTAAATTCAAAATTTTAAACCATTTCAAATTTTGAATTTCAGAACCAATTCCAACATAAAAAGCAATTAAAACACCTGATTATCTAATTTATTTTATCTGTCAGCTCTCTTGATTCTTCATTGTTATGATATTTGAATCAAATATATAACAAAGATAATGTCTTTGTTATATCATTACTGTGTATATATTATTTAAAAAATAACCATAACAAAATTGTGAATTGAATGACAATCAGGTCTTCAACAATTGTGAAATTTGTTTTTGTTTCTATTGATCTTCATGAATAGAGATCGTGAATGCATGTCCGTGTAAAGAGTTTTCTTTTTATTGAATTTAAAATCTTGAATTTCAGATTGTGCAAAATAAATACATAATTTCGAAATTTAATTGATAAACAATTTAAAATTTTGAATTTCAGATGAGATGACCAATTCCAACATAAAAAGCAATTAAAACAGCTATTTTTTTTGGAAACCAATGTGATGGGCAGTGGGACATTAAATGTCTTGACTGTCACCACAAATGGTCATTAAATTATTCGATTTAAAGATTAAAATTCGATTTTTAAAAGACAAATGGTCATCAATGCGTCAACAATTTCTGGTCATGAAAGACAAATGTCATTATCCGTTTCAACGTTTAAAAACAAAATAACTATATAATAAAAAAATGTACGCGTTTCGAGCTTCAGATGCTTCTTGGTTCTTGCGCGTAAAGATTAAAATTTGATTTTTAAAAGAATTTTTTTTTCCACCATCCATATTTAAATTTAAAATTTTAAACCATTTCAAATTTCAGATGAGACGACCAATTCTAACATAAAAAGCAATTAAAACACCTGATTATCCAATTAAAATTTGGAATTTCAAAACCATACTTATTTACTAATTATTCTTTTATGTCTGCCACCACAAATGGTCATTTAATTATTCGATTTAAATTTTAAAATTCAAATTTTAAAAGAAATTCTTTTCCCACCATCCATATTTAAATTCAAAATTTCAAACCATTTCAAGTTTTGGATTTCAGATCAGACGACCAATTCCAACATAAAAAGCAATTAATACACCTGATTATCCAATTAAAATTTCGAATTTCAAAACCATATTTATTAATTAATCATTCTTTTATGTCTGCCACCACAAATGATCATTTAATTATTCGATTTAAAAATTAAAATTTGATTTTTAAAAGAAATTCTTTTCCAACCATCCATATTTAAATTCAAAATTTTAAACCATTTCAAATTTCGAATTTCAGATCAGACGACCAATTCCAACATAAAAAACAATTAAAACACTTGATTATCCAATTAAAATTTCGAATTTCAAAATCATATTTATTAATTATTATTCTTTTATATCTGCCACAACAAATGGTCATTTAATTATTCGATTCAAAAATTAAAATTTGATTTTTAAAAGAAATTCTTTTCCATTCATCCATATTTAAATTCAAAATTCTAAGCCATTTCAAATTTTGAATTTCAGATCAGACGACCAATTCCAACATAAAAAGCAATTAAAATACTTGATTATCCAATTAAAATTTCGAATTTCAAAATCATATTTATTAATTAATTATTCTTTTATATCTGCCACCACAAACGGTCATTTAATTATTCAATTTAAAAATTAAAATTCGATTTTTAAAAGAAATTCTTTTCCCACCATCCATATTTAAATTCAAAATTTGAAACTATTTCAAATTTCGAATTTCAGATCAGACGACCAATTCCAACATAAAAAGAAATTAAAACACCTGATTATCTAATTTATTTTGTCTGTCAGCTCTCTTGATTCTTCATTGTTATGATATTTGAATCAAATATATAACAAAGATAATGTCTTTGTTATATCATTATTGTGATATATTATTTAAAAAATAACTATAACGAAATTATGAATTGAATGACGATCAGGTCTTCAACAATTGTGAAATTTATTTTTGTTTCTATTGATCTCCATGAATAGATATCGTGAATGCATGTCCGTGAAAAGAGTTTTCTTTTTATTGAATTTCGAATTTCAGATTGTGCAAAATAAATACATAATTTCGAAATTTAATTGATAAACCATTTAAAAATTTCGAAAATTCAATTTTTAAAAGAATATTGGTATGATAGTTTATCTGATAGTGTTTTCTTTTTATTGAATTTAAAATTTCGAATTTCAGATTGTGCAAAATAAATACATAATTTCAAAATTTAATTGATAAACCATTTAAAATTTCGAAAATTCAATTTTTAAAAGAATATTGGTATGATAGTTTATCTGATATTATATTTTTGGTTTTGGGATTTAATTTATTTTGTTTGTCAGCTCTCTTGATTCTTGATTGTTATGATATTTGAATCAAATATATAACAAAGATAATGTCTATATAACAAAGATAATGTCTTTGTTATATCATTATTGTATATATATTTTTAAAAAAATAACCATAACGAAATTGTGAATTGAATGACGATCAGGTCTTCAACAATTGTGAAATTTGTTTTTGTTTCTATTGATCTCCATGAATAGAGATCGTGAATGCATGTCCGTGAAAAAAGTTTTTTTTTATTGAATTTAAAATTTCGAATTTCAGATTGTGCAAAATAAATACATAATTTCGAAATTTAATTGATAAACCATTTAAAATGTATAACAAAGATAATGTCTATATAACAAAGATAATGTCTTTGTTATATCATTATTGTATATATATTTTTTTAAAAATAACCATAACGAAATTGTGAATTGAATGACGATCAGGTCTTCAACAATTGTGAAATTTGTTTTTGTTTTTTTTTATCTCCGTGAATAGAGATCGTGAATGCATGTCCGTGAAAAGAGTTTTCTTTTTATTGAATTTAAAATTTCGAATTTCAGATTGTGCAAAATAAATACATAATTTCAAAATTTAATTGATAAACCATTTAAAATTTCGAATTTCAGATGAGATGACCAATTTTAACATAAAAAGCAATTAAAACAGCTGATTTTTTTTTTGGATACCTATGTGATGGGTAGTGGGACATTCAATGCCTTCCAATAAAGAAAATTTATATATAACCAAATTGTAGAATTAACCAGGGAGTGACACTTTCCGGCTTTTTCACCCTTTTGTCCCTTATTAATTAATTAATAACCATTTTGCCCCTGATTTGAAACTATCTATCAATCTGTCCCTCTTTAATCGACTACCTTACATTTTTAATCGACTAAATGTCCAAAACAGACAAAAAATGGCTGTTGGGAGATTTAGTCGACTAAATCTCCCTATTTAGTCGACTAAATCTCCATATTTGACAAAAAAAAATAAGTCAGTATGATTTTAATCGATTAAGTAGGGAGATTTAGTCGATTAATTCTTCCAACAACCATTTGGTCGATTAAACATGCAAAGTAGTCGATTAAAGAGAAGCAGATTGATAGATAGTTTCAAATCAGGGACAAAATTGTTATGAATTAATTAAGGGATATATTTTTCTTATGTTGTAGGAAAAGAATTACCTTATGTTGTAGAAACAAAAGTGTAAGTGGGACCCACATGTAAGAGGAGAGAGAAAAAAAAAGTGGTGGGACCCAACCCTTTTTGTGTGTGTAGGAGAGATGTTTATCTCATGTAAAATGAGATAAACATAACCCATTATTTAATGAGGGGCAAAATGGTCAAATAGCCGACACTTTCCAGCAGTGTATATATATATATATATATAGAGGCAGGATCCTTTGACACCGGTGTCAAAAAAAAAGTTTGACACCTCATCTTAGAGCCGTTAGATTACAAAAAATCAACGATTCTGATTTGTAAGCATATGACACCATTGATTTTTTGTAATCTAACGGCTCTAAGATGAGGTGTCAAACTTTTTTTTTGACACCGGTGTCAAATGATCCTGCCTTATATATATATATATATATATATATATATATATATATATATAGATAGATGAAATGAAATCCTAATACTTAACCTGTAAGTTATTTTTGTTCTTGCACCAAGAAAAGAGAAATACATATATACTCTCTCCCGCGCGCAGGCAGCACCGGATCCATTCCTTTTCCGTTGCGATCTGCAACTGCAACTGCAAGTGCAAAACAAGATCTGGTTGCAAAAATGGCGAGTCGGTTCGGTTCTTCGTCCTCCGGTTCGACCTCGATGGTCGTGACTAACACGCCCTCGCAGGACCTCGCTCTCACCAACTTCGCCTACTGCTCCCCCTCCGATCTTCCTAAATTCGCCGTCCCTGGTTATAACAACCTCTACCTCGCTTCCGTCGCCGATTCCTTCGTTTTCTCGATCTCATATCCTACATCACTTTCTTTTCTTAAATTTTTATTACATTTCCCGTAATCTCTTATTTTTTAATTTTAAATAAATTACGTTGAACGATTGAGTAGCATAGAATTAATTGTTATTGCTATTAATCATGCCAATGCGGAATAGTGGAAATTAATTTTAATGCATGGATTAATTGGATTGTATTGGTGTTTTTTTTCTCTTTGTGGCCTTAACTGAGAGATACTGCTCATGAAGGCATACGCAATGGTTATATTGGTTTGAATTCCATTCAGCGTCGGTGTGCCAAAGTTTCTGCTGCTGATTCCACACCTGTGACCCGGTTAGTTTGTTGTAGTTTGTGTTTTACTGATTAGTATTAGCATTGACCGTGCATTTTTTTTTTTTTTTTTTTATAGTTTCTTATGATTTGATTTGTGCTGTTGTTTAAGGTTCGTACCACCTGAGAACTTCGAGCTGGCACTGCTAACTCTTGAATTGGACTTCATTAAAAGGGTTGGAGGCAGGACTGAACAGGTATGTTGATTTGAAAAGGTTCATTTTGTTATCATCAATTTTGTTGTTGGTTAGGGTGTTTTAGCTTTAAAATTGTTGATAATGTTCTGTCTTGTAGGTTGATGCTGTTATACTGGCTAAGCAACTTCGGAAGAGATTTATGAACCAGGTAGGGTCTTTGACGAGGTTCCTTATGCTTGTTAGTTGGCTAATACTGGTTATTGGTTGCCTTTTGACTAATATGCTTGCCATCTGTTTCTGATTATTGCAATTTGTCATAGATATTTCCCTTTGGTTGCTAGATGAGTATAATACTAATTAGAGAGTTTTATTTTAGAAACTTCTTGCCTGGATTGATCATGGTTGGACAACAGAAAGGAAAATATCATCTGGTTGTTGCTTAGCTTCTTTGGTTATTATTTGCATAAATATCATTCATTATTTCTTAGAAACAGTTACTAATGTAATACATAGTAGTAGAATTCAATTAATCAATAAGTTATAATTTCTCTAAAATGATTATGCCAAGGCAACATTTACTATTTTTATATGATATAAGGTTATTTTAAACTTCAACTTGTTTGTGAAACCTGACAGCCTTTCCTTTGTAATTTATGCACCGATCATCTTAGTTATAATTTTGGTTTTTGGTTTTTCCTATGTCCTATTAAGAGAATAATTTTCTATACTGGTAACCTATCTAGTTTCTTTGAGGAGAGGAAAGAGAGAGAGGGGGTGTTTCTCATTGTATTTTTACTTGAATTATGATATATTCTTTAGTCTTTACATGTAGTTGGATGAAAGAAAAAAACATTTTGTAATGTTCATCACATTGCCCATGATCTTGTTGTTTTGATGTCTCATACATGTTATTCTGTTTTTAGCCTTCCTGTCTTGCCTTACACACCATTTCCATGACTTCTCAAATAATTTTCTTATTCTTAGGAAGCTTGGGAAAATTTTGTACTCTGGGCCCATCTATTAACTCTTCATGTGCATTTTTTTTCCCTTTTGTTTGACGGCCTATATCCATGTGTCAAATTTTTTTAAATTGGAACTTATTTTATGCAGGTTATGACAACAGGGCAGAAAGTGTTATTTGAGTTTCATGGAAATAATTATAGCTTTACAGTCAGTCAAGCTGCTATTGAGGGCCAAGAAAAGTCTAATTCTCTTGAAAGAGGGATGATTTCAGACGATACATATATTGTTTTTGAAGCATCACGTGATAGTGGAATTAAGGCGAGTTTCCCAAACTCGACATCTACACTGTTTTGCACAGTTCTTTGTTGATACATTCTGGATGCTTACATTGCTTAACTATCCTTTGATGCTTAATTTCACTGATTGTGATCTGGTGAATGTTTGGCTAATCTTGTTGTTATAACATTCATACAAAAAGCTCCTTCTTAATATCTTTTGTATGTAATTTAGAAAGCTAGGTCCAGTAATCTTGTATTGATCATTATTATATTTACTTAATGTGAGATAATAGCCAATACTTTGCGAAGCAAAATAATGACATGTTATGAAAACTTCTTAGCTGTACAACCTGACTATTATTATCTGATAGATTCCTTTACTAAGGCATATGCAACGAGAAAAGAATGAGAAGTAGAAGGATAAACACACAAGGCTGAGAAGGACAAAATAGGAAATAAAGGGAATATTCAGGTTAAGTCTAGAGCATAACTAAATGCTGAGTTGACAAGGAGTAGTGGGAGGTGGGAGTTCGGCTAGGGAAAAATGAAAATATAAGAGGGAAGGATAGGTAGTGCATGGTAGGAAAGAATTAAGCAAAAGTGTTAGGAAGGGTATAAAGGTTCTGAGTTGGCATACGTCTGGAGTTTTCTTTGACTTTGCAATTTTCTGTTTCAGTCATATACCATTTTCTCTTTCTGAGTTCGTATAAGGAGATAGTTTCCATTGTTTCGTCAGTAATATACATTTCAGTTCCATCATTATCCTTGCATAAATTTACTGGATCATGTTGTGCCTTGCAGATTGTCAATCAGCGTGAGGCTGCCACTAGCAACATTTTTAAGCAGAAAGAGTTTAACCTTCAGTCTTTGGGAATTGGTGGCCTGAGTGCAGAGTTTGCAGATATATTTCGAAGAGCTTTTGCCTCTCGTGTTTTCCCTCCCCATGTGACATCTAAGTAATAGATCAGATACTGTGGTCCATCATTCAATCCACTGTTTTTATAGTATATCATGCTCTTACTTGGAAACCTTTGATGTTTCAGATTAGGGATCAAGCATGTGAAGGGCATGCTGCTTCATGGGCCTCCTGGAACTGGAAAGACCCTTATTGCACGTCAAATTGGAAAAGTTTTGAATGGGAAGGAACCAAAGGTTTGGAAATTACTCTTTTACTTGTGTAATAAATTAGAACAGATACATCTATATGTAATTATTATGTATGCAATCAACAGCAGTTAATAGAGATAAGATACTTATAGTTTCTTCCATTTAATTAATAGTGTTCAGTCTCCTAATTATTTTTCATAGTGGGCTAGTAATTTTCTTGGAATATGCTTTTCTTGAATGTTTTTACCATTGAATACTTTATACATTTTCTACTATCTTCTTTTTACATAGAATTTGGCAAAACATAATGTTTTCAAGTCTTGTCTCATAAAATCATTTTCATGTGCTGTTATTGGTAATGAATCGTTATTTGAAAATATTGAACCCCATTGCTTGTAGTCCCCTCTTTTCTATTTCTTTGAATGTGTCTTGCATGAGTCCTATTTGGGTGGTGGGCGTAACATCCTTTTGACTCATTATCATTTCTCACCCTGCTTTTATGTCTTCTATACTTGATTTTTGTGACATTGTTTAACTTTTTGGTTTGCTTCTGATTCCTCAACTAATTGACATGCTTGAACGATTTTAAATTTGGAATATGGAAAGCGTGTACTTTGCTTTCTATTGGTTGGTATTTGGTAATTATCTTTTATGGTGGTTGATGAATCTTAATTTTTCTTTCTTGTGACCTGTACTAGATTGTAAATGGCCCTGAAGTTTTGAGCAAATTTGTTGGTGAAACCGAAAAGAATGTGAGGGACCTTTTTGCTGATGCTGAACAGGATGAAAGGGCCCGAGGTGATGGATATATACAGACTGCATGTCCATTTAGTTAAAATTTCAGATAATTCACTTTTATTGTTCACTGTTTTTCCAGGGGATGAAAGTGATTTGCATGTTATAATCTTTGATGAAATTGATGCTATTTGCAAGGTACGGGGTTTCTCAACTTTAGATCAACATCAATTATCTATTTTGTTGCTATTGTCAATTTGTTGATTACAGTTAATAAGCAATAGTTGAGTTAGCCTTAACTGGTGGAGTTTTTATATTTAAGCTGTAGCTTAAACTTTCATTATTGTGGTCAATATTCATTTTTGTACACATTTTGTTTGGATGTACTTAACTAGTGGAAAATTTGTTTTGTCATCTTGGTTTCTCTGAGCATGTCCATAAGTGTGATCATTGGGAACATGATGAGTTTTCAATCTGGGGCCTTGAAAATGCTGCATGTAGTTCTCTGAGTAATCACAAGCATTGAATTTAAAGTTGTTTTGTGATTGAATTCCCTGATACTATATATAATCACGCAATGTTCCTCTTTGTGTCTTGCGCAGTCAAGAGGTTCAACTCGAGATGGTACCGGAGTTCATGATAGTATTGTGAACCAGCTTCTTACTAAGGTCAGTGAAGGTGTTAAATGCTTTTTTTGTTGTTGATAAAAGTAACAATTTTCCTATTGTAGTCATCAGTAAATCTAAGAGACTATCCGATTTGTTTACAGATAGATGGTGTGGAGTCTTTGAATAATGTTTTGCTTATTGGAATGACTAACAGAAAGGACATGCTTGATGAAGCTCTCTTAAGGTCTCTAATCTTCCCTGTTCCAGTTCTTTGAATATACTTTTCATGGGAAGTGTAAATGTAAACAGTAAACATGAATGGGGTTTGCATTCAATCATTTAATATGACCACAAAAAGTTTCTTACACACAACATTTTGTGGGGCCCGCATGTTTTGAAGAAAAAAAAAAACTACGGCACGCAAAACGAATCTCAATAACATAACACAATCACTTTTCCTACAACACAACTCTTATAAAACCAAACATGAATATGCTATAATTGTCATCAATCTACTGCCACTCTAATTCCTTGTTATACAATTAGAGGAGACTTTGGGGAAAATTGTGTGACTAATCAGTCTACACATGTATATATTTATATTATTTTCATTATTAATTACAAGAGGATTTATCTCCTAAATTAAAGCTAATTAGCACTACTCACCTATGAGTCAATAATAGTTAATATTACTCATTACACTAGTGATTGATTCTAATGCTGAATTGTTACACTATCCCTCAGGGTAGAGCACATATGTCATATGCACCAAACTTGTTATAAATAAAGTCAACCAAAGGCCCTGTAAGTGATTTAGTTAATATATTAGCCAACTAGTCGTTGGAGTTAACAAAACCCGTAATGATCTTGCATGGAAAAACTTTTCTCTGGCAAAAATGGTAGTCAATATTTATGTTTTTGGCTTTTTTATGTAGAGATTGCGTAAGAAGCAATATGCAATGCGAGTTATCATAAATAAGTTTCATTTCCTTAATGTCTCCCAACTTGAGATGCTATTGGAGTACTCTTGATGTATCTAAGAATGCAAACCATAGCATCCCAATGACTATCACAATGAGCATTCATATATTGATATACCACACTTACAACAAAAGTAATACTTGGTTTGGTTACTGTAAGGTAGTTAAGTTTATTGATAAGATATTTATAACCTAGATCTTTTGTAGGATCGATTGTAGGATCTTTTGTAAGATCTTTTGTGGCTCCCCCTGACGTGGTAGTAGTTTGAAGTTTGGATCCATTGTAGGATCCTGATATAGTGGCGTTAAAGGTTTATTCGAGAAAACGTCATAGGGGAACAGTTGGGAATGCTGAAGATGCAACAAGGAATATTCTAGAAGAAGCTTTAGAGGGCAATTCTGTTAGAGTTGTTAATGGAGAGAAATGAGGGAAGGACAACGTGGCAGGAGGCTGAGGTAGTTATATGAACCAGGTGCTAACAGTGAAGGAATTAGACTAGAAGTAGAACCTAGAACTGGGAGAGATCAACACCTCTCGAACGTGTTGAGCCTTTATTTCTTCTTTTACTATAATTGTAGCTGGTAGTAAACTTCTGCACTGTAATTGAGTTGATTCTCTGTTGATTGTTTCTTTTCCATTTGGATTGTAATTTTTGTTTCCATAATATATAGAAAATTCCAGAAAGTGTTCTTTCTGAGCCAAAAAACGTTCTGCTTTTCTGTTCTTGTTTTCTTTGATCCAATTGTATCAACTGGGTTTGAATAGTGGTGACTCACAATATGGATGCCAGATTCGAGGTGATTGATGAGCGCTTCCGTCATAATGAGGAGCTGACAGAAGAACGTTTCTGTAGAACAGAACAGAGGCTGATGGAGATCGTGCAACTCCTACATGATCATCGTGACAGACAGTCTCCTAGTCGTGAGAGGAGCTGACGATGTGGACGTTCGCAGGGGGGTAGGAAAGAGTCCATGGATTCTGGTTGGGGAAGTGAGGAGGTGGAGCGTGGAGTAGCATGGCGTTCCCCACATCTAGAGATGCCTCGATTTCAAGGAGATGATGTGTATTCGTGGCTCACTAAGGTAGAGATGTATTTTTGTTGAATGACAGGGACAGGATCAATTCGGTCATGGTGGTATTGGATGGTTCAACCGTTAATTGGTTCCAGGTTTGGGAAAGGAGCAATCCAAATGCTACTTGGGCTGATTTCAGGGAAGATATCTTGGAGAGATTTACGATGGAAGCCATGGGAAGTCCTTAGCAAGCGTTAATGAGTTTAAGGCAAACGGGTTGTGTTGTTGCATTTCGAGCGGAGTTTGAAAGGATAATCAATCCCTTCCATTACGCTGATGATTATATGCTTAGGGAGATTTGGCTTCACGGTTTTAATGAAGGGCTGCGAATAGAGTTGTTGCAGAAGAATTTGATGATTCTTGGAGAGTTGATGAAGGAGACGACCTTGCTGGAGAAGAGGAATTAGGCCTGGGTTCAACATGGGTTTGGGGTTGGTGGAAAATGGAGTAGGCTTAGTCGACCAGCTCAATCCACTCGAAACACTTTGGGTATGGCTAGTGCAAGGCATGTGACCTACTTACGCCACAATGGCAATCCCAGTGACACGTATCAATCAAAAGACATAAGGAGGTGACACGTGTACCGTCTTTTAATGACAAGGTAATATGGAGAACACAGAGGGGGCAACTCAAAACCCTGAAAGCTTGGGAAGCCAAAATTCTAGTATTGAACGTCGAAGGCTAACTCAAGTGGAGCTTCAAGATTGTATGAGAAGAGGGGTTTGCTTCAAGTGTGAGGAACGTTGGAACCCTACTCACCGTCGTAAAATTCCCCACCTTAATCTTCTGATTATTGATGATGAAGACAGTGGAGGCAACAGATTTCATGACCAGAGGGATGATGGGGTCGAAGGTGGTCAGCCGATGAGTGAAGATGTGGCACTGTAGCTTTCGATGTATAGCCTATTGGGGGCTTTCTTCAACCCGAACCATGAATCTATGGGGTTTGATATGCAGAGAATGGTTGATCATGATGGTGGATAGTGGGGCTTCACACAATTTCGTGGCGAAAGCAGTGGCAGACCATTTAAAGTTAACCAATGAAGACACTCCCAAGTATAAGGTGGAGGTGGGGGATGGGTATAAAGTCGAGTGTCAAGGTGTTTGCAGGGATGTAGAAATCGATGTTTATGGGGGAAAATCTCGACAAGATTTGTTTATTTTCGAGCTGGGGGGGAGCTAAGGTCATATTGGGATTAGATTGGTTGAAGAGTTTGGGTGAAATGAAAGCAGATTTCAATACCCTTACTTTAAAAGTATGCGTGGGTGGGCAAGAAGTGGTGTTGAGAGGGGATCCAGTTCTTTCCAATACCAAGGCTATGGCTTCTCTTCGTTCAATGGTCAAGGCATTATCTGCAGCTGGACAGGGGTTTGTAGTTGATCAACAGTGGACTACTGCTTCGGAACCAACACTTGAGGTGACGTGGCCAGAACTGCAAACGTTGTTGCTGGAGTTTGATGACATCTTTTAGGAACCACAAGGACTGCCATCTAAAAGAAGGCAGGACCACACAATTACTCTTGAGGCAGACAACTAGGTACCCAACATGAGACCATATAGGTACCCCTACTATTAGAAGTCTATTATTGAAAAGCTTATGTTTGAATTGCTTAATTCTGGGTTGATTAAGCCGAGTGTGAGTCCTTATTCTAGTCGTATAATCTTGGTAAGAAAGAAGGATGAGAGTTGGAGGGCATGTGTGGATTATAGGTCCTTGAATAAAATCACAGTACCTAATAAATTTCCTATACTGGTCATTGAGGAACTTCTGGATGAATTGGGTGGATTTAAGTTTTTTTTCAAAACTGGACCTCAAATTTGGTTATCACCATATTAGGATGCAGGAAGATAGGGGTATTAGCGGTCTGGATTGGATCGGTTTTGGAAGCAAAAATCATTTGATCTAATCCTTTTGGTTTGATCATATAATCATCCATTCAGTTTGAATTTTTTTTCATATCCGATCAAATCCAATCCAATTTTATTCATTTTGGATTGGATCGGTTTTTGGTTTTTTGAAAAGCCTAAAATTTGTATGATGATTTTTGTGCAAATCCAATCCAACTTTTTGTATGTATCGGCTTTATAAAGTTTGTATGATGATTATTGTGCAATTTAGAAGCATCAGTAAATGATGATCTAATTTTCAATATGGTACAACAAGAAGTTGAATTACCATCTTTTACTTCCAACAAAAAATTTACATTGTGGTTGCTGAGATACAGAGTAACCCAAATTTTCATCGTAGAGGAGCTGCTGTGAAACAATAACCGATGCAATAAAAATATATGATGTATCTTATCCAAAAAAATATGTATAATATAGATCAAGCACAACCCACTTTCTCCGACATGATGGGTTAATGGTTCTTGGGTTTAGAATTTTGCTATATGGTTTTTGGGCTATAATTGGAGAAAGACCCAAGTAAGTAGAGGGTATGATTGGGGAATCATTGGATCGGTTTTCACCAACCAAACCAAAAACTGATCCAATCTAATTAATTTTTGCGGTTTTTTTTTTTCGATTTTTGGTTTTTTGGTTTTCGGTTATCGGTTTCGGTTTGGTCACCGCGGTTTGAATCGGTTCATGAACATCCCAAAAGCATCCTTCAGAACTTATGAAGGCCATTATGAGTATTTAGTGATGCCATTTGGGCTCACCGATGCACCTTCTACCTTCAATTCTCTAATGAATGAGGTTTTAATACCATTTCTTAGTAAGTTTGTCGTGGTATTCTTTGACGATATTTTAATATATAGCAGCAGTAAGACAGATCACGTGGGACATCTTGTAGCTGTATTTGAGGTATTGAGAACTAGCAGTTTGGTGGCCAATCGTAAGAAGTGCTGCTTTGCTCTGGAGCAAGTGGGATATCTGGGCCATATTATCTCCAAACAGGGAGTTCGTGTAGATCCGAAGAAAATTGAAGCTATGCTCTAGTGCCAGGCCCTAAAGGATATTAAGGGATTGTGGGTTTTTTGGGATTAACAGGTTATTCTCTTAAATTTGTCAAGGATTATGGAAAGATAGCTAAACCTTTGACAGATCTACTGAAGAAAGACAACTTTGTATGGTGTGAGGCTGTGAGCAAGCTCTGTTAGCGTTTGACATGCTTAAGTCAGCAATGTGTGCTGTACCGGTGTTTTATACAGTATTAGTTACAAGAGGAATCATCTACTACATTTATAACTAATCAGAAGTAGTAGTCACCCATGAGTTGAATAGCCAATGCTACTCATTGTGCATGTGCTTAATTCTAACCCTTACAGTGATTTGCATAGTAGCTATTTGTGCACGTGGTGCATATCTTTTAGTTGATTATCATTTACTTATGTCTTGCAGACCTGGGCGGTTGGAAGTCCAGGTTGAGATAAGCCTTCCAGATGAAAATGGTCGATTGCAAATTCTTCAAATTCATACCAGCAAGATGAAAGAGAATTCTTTTCTAGCTCCTGATGTGAACCTTCAAGAGCTTGGTATGTGTTTAGTGATGCCTAGTCTTGTCTTACATATGTTTGTACATTTAATTTTTGATGAAAGTAATAATTTTTTTTGATGATTATGCTTAATTGCATCAGCAAAATAGTTTTTATTGTGGGATTTTACGCATGATCTATCATCTATCTTAGTCTCTTTTATTTGATAGTTTTGTCACATGCAACCTGAAGGGGAGTTTGGTAAATTAAAAACTGGTTCAGACCTATTTTAGTTGAAAGCAGTTTATAAGTCTCTGTAAATTTTAACTTCGAGCTGGTTTCAAATCACCTAAGCATATAGACACATCGGACACAACATGACACAGACTTGGACATATTGTATTTGTGACATAACAAGTTTGAGGTATCCAATTACTTCTTTATGCATTCAGTTGTGATTGGCATGATGTGTCCAACACAAAGATGGTAACTTTCTGAATGTGTCTGTGCTTCATAGAAAATCACAACTTATTTTTCTAAAATTTAATTTTATACTAGTTTTTACTTTTTCTCTGTCAAATATTGTTTGGTAAAATGTTTTTGAAATTTTAAATGAAGTAGTGAGCGAAGGAAATTTTTCATTCAGGTATATACTGAATAAGTACAACCTGACTATATATTTTTCTTTGTCAAAATAGTTTTGAGTTAAATATTTTATCATATAAGAATTGATTTTATAAATTTTGAATGATTATTAAACTTAGAAGACTTCAGAATCAATTCCATTCTTTTTAACTATGAGTTTTGCAGTATAACAAACTTCTTTTCAAATGGCAAAGATATTTGCAAAACGCAAATGCACTCTTGTCCTTTGTGATAACACTATTCTTTGCTCCGTAAACTGAACAAATTAAGGTTCTATTTGATAATTAGCTAACTCTTACTTTTGGTTAATGGGTTTGGATTGTACCATAATATGATTAACCGTTTGAAGGCCGGGATAAGGTAGTAAAAATGACATTATTCATAATTAGTTATTTTGATCATGTTAATTCTTTATTAACAATTACACAAATGTCGATGAAGCAAAATTTGCGACTTCTGATGTCAATATTATTTTTCATTTTACCAAAACAGGAAAAATTAAATTATCTGAATTATATCGATTGAACTATGAAGATCATGGGAGTTTACTTACTCTGGGTTTGGCTTTTCTTGTCTTGTGCAGCTGCTCGAACAAAAAACTTCAGTGGTGCAGAACTTGAAGGTGTTGTGAAAAGTGCTGTCTCATTTGCTTTAAACAGACAATTGAGCCTTGATGATCTCACTAAGCCAGTGGAGGAAGATAATATTAAGGTTACTATGGATGACTTTTTGAATGCACTCCATGATGTTATTCCTATGTTTGGAGCTTCCACTGACGACCTTGAAAGAAGAAGGTACTGCTTGTAGTCACTAGACTTTAGAGTTTTCATAAATGGGTTAAGCAATTTCATTTTATTTATTCCCGCTCCATTATCATTCCTAAAATTTACATATAATGTATTCTATAGAAGAAATTTCAGGAATTAAGTTATTAGGCAGTCCAAGTTGAATACTTTGTGCTACATTACATAGTGAGGCAGAGTTATTTTAAAAATTCAGTAATATATTACTTTTGTTTTTACTAACTGTTTCAATTTTCTTCGCAGCAATATCTGTTTTATATGTAGTTGGTTGAAAAATAAAAATGGTAAAAAAGATAGGTATTGACTATAGACTCTAGAGCAATAGCACTCTTTTCTAATCATATTGGCAGGGATAGAGAACAACTAATAGGGGGGGTGCAACTAAACGTACCCCTAACATACAGATAATTTGATAAGACTAACCCCTTAGCTTAGTAACAACTTTACATATACTCCAATATCAAACAAGTAATTATACGATTAAGAGTCTAAGCTACCAGCAAGGAGGAACTCTCCTAGCCCCAGTCCCCTGATTGAAATAATCCCAAACAGATATGATGCTCCTTTCTTCCAGATTCACACTAATAAATGAAAAATAATAATTTCCCGTAACTGCCATGGAGTTACTAATTACTCATTTACCTAGCCCTACTACCTAAAATATTACAGTCTATATTACATAGAGAATTAATAACTATATACAAACTGCATCCTATCCACTAATAATTGCCTAATTTGAATTAAACACCAAACTTCCTCTTCTTTCTGCTCACATAAAATTTCAAGGGCTTTGCTATGACAAAGTCTGTGCCATTGGGATCAATGTTTCTATCAATACTCTCCCCATTAGAATTTGCTTTGTTCTCTGATGAGATCTTGGGATGCACCACTCCAAAAGCTAGCTCAAAGGGTAAGCTAGCTCAAAGGGTGGGAGTGCCCAAAGCTTTATAAACCCCACATTAGTTGCCCATACAACCAATGTGGGACTCCAAGTCCCATACCTTGCGAACGGAACCCCAACATTCCACCACGCTTCCCTAGTGCGTCCCCTACGCACAACTCCACGTGATGGATACTCTGATACCATTTGATAAGAACCTTGAGGTGCACCACCTCAAAAGCTAGCTTAAAGGGTGGGAGTACCCAAGGCCTTATAAACCCCACATTAGTTGCCCATACAACCAATGTGGGACTCCAAGTCCCATACCTTGCAAATGGGATCGTAACATTCCACCACGCTCCGCAGCCCCGGCGCCTACGCGAGCTGGCTTTGCGGTAGTCTTTTCCTAGCCCCAGGCGAACACTGCAATGTTGACGTCACCACCTGTGCCGCTCGATTGTAACCGGGAGACATAGTGGAAGGCTCTGATACCATTTGATAAGACCTTGGGATGCACCATCCCAAAAGCTAGCTCAAAGGGTGGGAGTGCCCAAAGCCTTATAAACTCCACATTAATTGCCTATACAACCAATGTGGGACTCCAAGTCTCATACCTTGCAAATGGAACCCCAACATTCTCAAGGCAAAATGTTGAAAATTGTTGGCGAATGTCCTTCTCCTAAATCTCCAATCTTGTCCCCTGCCTCTTGCGATTCAATGGTGTTAGGAAAATCCTCTTCTTCCCAAATTAGGAGGCATAGTTGCATTTCTGGACATTGGTGAGCAGGGCTGAAAGGCTGTCCACACTTGAAATACAGCCCCCTGGCTCTTCTTTCCAACAATTCTTGATAAGAATACAGCCCCTTGGCTCTTCTTTCCAACAATTCTTGATAAGAAAGATTGTGCACTCCTCTGTTAGGCTTGCTGTTTTGCTTATCATCCCCACTAGTTTACTTCTCGTTCCTTCCATGAGTTTGGGAATTATTTTGAAATGTGCTCGGCTTATCTCCATTTGCTTCACTACCCTTGATTCCAGCAATTTGGTGACTTATCGCCACATTCTTATGAAAACTAGCATCCTCTCTCCTACATTCCCAACTTCTTCTCTGCAAGTTGGGCAATAGAAATTGCTTTATATTTGTGAATAGGAGCCTTATAGATAATACCTCTAGTCTAATCTTCTCCTTTAGGCCTTCAAGAAATAGTCCCAAATACTGTTCATCTGGCATGGGAAGAACTTGTGTAGCCAGCATTTCAAATTCATCAACGTAATCATCCACTGTTTCGGTTTGTGCCAACACCTTAAGTTATGAAAAACGATTGCCCAAATAATGTTCTCCGTAACGATCAAAAAGAGCCCGTTTGAATTTCTCCCATCCCATTTGCGAGTCAGATTCTCTCATTACCTTAAACCAATACCAAGTTGTTCCCTCCATGCATATTTGTGCAAACTGGAGGCGAAGATCTAGCACAGTGCCATGTACAGCGAAATACGCCTCAGCCCATGTTACCCAACCAACTGGATTCGTCCCATTGAACACCGACAACTCAACGCTTCTTGGCTGACAAACAGAGATCATCATTCCTGGATGTTCCTGAACCTTCACTAGTCTCTTCATGTTCCCTGATCTAGAGAAAGAAGGCTCACCATGATGTTGTATTTGCTTTTGGAATCCATCTCGCATTTTTGAACACATTGCCTGCAATGACTTAGTGAGTTCTCCTACGTTAGTAATGAGTGTGGACAGTTGGGTTGAGTGCTCATCCAAACACTTTGATTGACTACCAAGGTTCGTATCATGGTTGCGCAACATAGTCTCTTGCGTTTTGAGTGACACTTCTACTACAGCCAACCTTTGATCCAGTGCATCCATCCTTTGATTTGCCATTTTTGTGACATACAACAACAATTACGTTGTATCCTTTCTCTTCAACTCTCAATGAAAGCACCAATTGATAAGACTAACCCCTTATCTTAGTAATAACAGTACATATACTCCAATAAAAAACAAGTAATTACACGTTAAGAGTCTAAGCTACCAGCAAGGAGGAACTATCCTAGCCCCAGTCCCCTGACTAAAATAGTTCCAAACAAATCTGATGCCCCCTTCATCCAGATTCGCACTAATAAATGAAAAATAATAACTTATTGAAACTGACATGTAGTTACTCATTACTAATTTACCCAGCCCTACTACCTAAAATATCAGTCTATATTACATAGAGAATTAATAACTACATACATAACTGCACCCTATCTACTAATAACTACCTAATTTGAATTAAACACCAGAGTTCCTCTTCTTTCTGCTCACTTAAAATTTCTCTGTGGCATTAGGATCAATGTTTTTATCATAATTTTTTACCACGTAGATATAACTAAAAGATAGAGAACTTTTCCAACTATGGGGATGCAAATTCCCACCAGAATTCTATGTAGTTCTACCCTACTATGTTGAGGATCTTTGATTTACCAATTTAGAGTTAATTAGCTGATGTTATAACTTGAAAAGAAAAATTGAAATATTATTGTTATTCTGATCTAATTATGTACAAAAAAATACAATATATATAAAGAGACTAATGGGCCTAAAAGAAATAACCCAAATCCTAAAAAATAAGGAAACAAATAATTACAGATAAGGAAACAAATAATAAGAGATACTTTCAATATTTACAACACTCTCCCTCAAGCTGATGAATAGATATTTATCATTCCTAGTTTGTTTTAGTTCTTATAATCTGATGGTAGGAAGTCCCTTGGTCAAGACATCAGCTAGTTGATAACCAGAATGTATATATAGACAGTGGCGGAGCCAGGCTCCAATCGGAGCCCGGGCCAAAATATTATATGTGTATTTATTTTTCTTAACTTTAGTTAATTTGTATCATAATATATTTAAATTATATTAAATACTAAATACCTGAGCAGGAAATATAAAAGAGTTATAATTTTATTAAATATTTTTTAATTTTATTGAATATATTTTAATTTTTTTAAATAAATGGAAATGGAACAAATAACTTAAAATTTAGCCCGGGCCGAGACTGGGCCAAATTATAATTAATTATGTAATTATACATGATAAATACAATTTGTTAAAATTTAGCCCGGGCCGAGACTACCCCCAGACACCAAGTGGCTCCGCCACTGTATATAGAGTTGTTAAAGATATATAAGATCATTAATGTAGCCTCACCCAAAGCTTTTGGGTTGAATTGGTTCTTTATGTTGTATCAAAATCTCGGTGTTACAAGTTCGATCCTCACCACCTTCATTTAATTAATAATTAATCAAGTCTTGTGGAGTTTCTTAGCACAGGTAGGTGGGCCCGTGCATTGTCTACCTTTCAAGCCTAGTAGGCTCTCGTGTGAAGGGACATGTTAAAGATATATAAAATCATTAATGTATTCTCACCCACCAGTTTAAGCTTTTGGGTTGAATTGGATCTTTACAGGAGTAATGATCAATTCGCTTTCTAGTTTCTCCTTGATGAAGTGGCAGTCGATCTTAATATATCTTGTTTGGTTGTGTTGGAAAGGATTGTGGTCTATACAGATGACTGACTTATTATCACATAATAACTTGATAGGTCCTTCACATCTCACCTTGAGATCATTAAGAATGATTTTCGTCCATAACAATTCACAAATACCTTGGGCCGTGGCTCAAAATTTTGCCTCTACACTTGATCTAGCAACCACATTTTGCTTTTTACTCCTCCACGTTACTGGGTTTCCACAAAGAAACGAAACATACAATAGCCTGAGGTAGGCCTTCAATCAGTTTTGGACCCAGCATAATCAGTGTTTGTATATGTTAGAATATTAGATATGATATGATTAGATATGATTAGATATGATTGGATTCCGTCTTATCCGTAAATATTCTGACTGTATTAGGATTAGGTTTGGGTTAGGTTTGGGCCTTTCACTTAAGCCCATTAGGATCTCTATATATTGTAACTCTCTGACACAGATCAATACACAACAAATTATTCTTCTATTATTTTATATTCAAGTTGGTATCAGAGCTCTTTCGTTCTGGGAACCCTCGCTTCCGCTTAGAAACCGTGTTTTTTGCTTTAAAACCTAAGCCCACTGCTTAGGAGTCCTCTTTCTTGCCGTGCGTCCTTCCGGCAAGCCTTCTAGGGCTGTAAACAGCCTCTGAGTGATTTTTCCAAATGCGTCAGCACCTCCGACGGCCACCGGAACCACCGCCCGCCGTCAGAATCACTGTTCAGGCAACCGGAGACTTTTTCCGGCGACTTTTCCGACCAAACTTCACGCGATCAGGACCCTCTCTTCCCGGCGACCAGGTCTGTGGTGGTCCGGTTAGCAACGCATCTCCCACGCGCCGTCACGCGCCACCTGTCTTCTCTGCGCGTGGGCTTCACGCGCCACCTTCTGCCGGCGCGTGAGCACTATTCCGGCGGCTTTTTCCGGCCGGTCTTGGACAGAGAAGCTCGCCTTCTCCTCCCCTTTCTGGATCTGTGATTGTTTCTATGTGGGTCTGACCTTAGACACGTGGTTCTTCTTGATTGGACATCGTTTGCCTTCGTTTACGGCTTTTATATTTTATCTTTAAATGGCAGCAGCATCTCCTGATCTCTCGGAGGTTAACTCTCCTTCTATTGTTGCAAATATAGCTCAGTCAGACAATGCATCATTTGGTTCAGGTTCGGACTATGCTGCACTCCAAACCCCTCTTAGGAAGGCTTCTCCTCAGTCTCAGCCTTATACTGGTAATCTTGTTGCTTGTGTTTCTCATTCTACATCACTTGGCACTTGGATATTTGACTCCGGTGCTACCGATCATCTCTGTGGTAATAAGGAACTCTTTACATCTCTTACTTATTCTGATCATTTACCGTCTTTTACCCTTGTGGATGGAACCAAAGCCCCAGTTCGTGGGATTGGACAAGCTCGTCCGACCTCTACCTTGGCCCTGACATCTGTCTATTACATTCATGGATTCCGTCTTATCCGTAAATATTCTGACTGTATTAGGATTAGGTTTGGGTTAGGTTTGGGCCTTTCACTTAAGCCCATTAGGGTCTCTATATATTGTAACTCTCTGACACAGATCGATACACAACATATTATTCTTCTATTATTTTATATTCAAGTTGGTATCAGAGCTCTTTCGTTCTGGGAACCCTCGCTTCCGCTTAGAAACCGTGTTTTTTGCTTTAAAACCTAAGCCCACTGCTTAGGAGTCCTCTTTCTTGCCGTGCGTCCTTCCGGCAAGCCTTCTAGGGCTGTAAACAGCCTCTGAGTGATTTTTCCAAATGCGTCAGCACCTCCGACGGCCACCGGAACCACCGCCCGCCGTCAGAATCACTGTTCAGGCAACCGGAGACTTTTTCCGGCGACTTTTCCGACCAAACTTCACGCGATCAGGACCCTCTCTTCCCGGCGACCAGGTCTGTGGTGGTCCGGTCAGCAACGCATCTCCCACGCGCCGTCACGCGCCACCTGTCTTCTCTGCGCGTGGGCTTCACGCGCCACCTTCTGCCGGCGCGTGAGCACTATTCCGGCGGCTTTTTCCGGCCGGTCTTGGACAGAGAAGCTCGCCTTCTCCTCCCCTTTCTGGATCTGTGATTGTTTCTCTGTGGGTCTGACCTTAGACGCGTGGTTCTTCTTGATTGGACATCGTTTGCCTTCGTTTACGGCTTTTATATTTTATCTTTAAATGGCAGCAGCATCTCCTGATCTCTCGGAGGTTAACTCTCCTTCTATTGTTGCAAATATAGCTCAGTCAGACAATGCATCATTTGGTTCAGGTTCGGACTATGCTGCACTCCAAACCCCTCTTAGGAAGGCTTCTCCTCAGTCTCAGCCTTATACTGGTAATCTTGTTGCTTGTGTTTCTCATTCTACATCACTTGGCACTTGGATATTTGACTCCGGTGCTACCGATCATCTCTGTGGTAATAAGGAACTCTTTACATCTCTTACTTATTCTGATCATTTACCGTCTTTTACCCTTGCGGATGGAACCAAAGCCCCAGTTCGTGGGATTGGACAAGCTCGTCCGACCTCTACCTTGGCCCTGACATCTGTCTATTACATTCATGGATTTCGTCTTATCCGTAAATATTCTGACTGTATTAGGATTAGGTTTGGGTTAGGTTTGGACCTTTCACTTAAGCCCATTAGGGTCTCTATATATTGTAACTCTCTGACACAGATCAATACACAACATATTATTCTTCTATTATTTTATATTCAAGTGTATAAACCTCTAAGGATTGGTTTCCCTCTCTCTGGAATAACAGTTTGTCTAGTGTGACTTTCAAATACTGGAGAATCTTGTCCACTCCACTGCCTGTAGGTGTTTTTCCCTTGGGTCGTGCATAAACTAGCTAACAATGCTAACTGCATGAGCTAGATCAGGTTTACTATGAGTCAGATATATCAACCTTCCCACCAGTCACTGATATTGTCCTTCGTCAACTGGAGGGCGCTCCTCTTTGCTTCCCAATTTGTGATTATGCTCAATTGGAGTACTGAAAGATTTATATCCAAGTTTTCCTCCTTCTTTAAGGAGATCGAGAACATACTTTCGTGGATAGATAAAGAACTCTTGCTTGGATATTTACAAAAAAAAAAAAAAAAAAGAACTCTTGCTTGGAATGGGCAACTTCTATCCCAAAAGAATATCTCAGTTTCCCAAGATCATTAACTTCAAATTCAGCAGTTAATCTCCCTTGTAAAGCACATTTCTTAACTATATCATCCCCTATTATAATAATGCCATTAGCATAAACTAAAAGAATAGTGAGCATACCTCCTTGGGAATGTTTAAAGAAAAGTGTGTGATCTCTTTGGCTTTGCTTATATCTCATTGACATTATAACCTTGGTGAATCTTCCAAACCAAGCATGTGGGGATTGCTTCAACCCATACAAAGTGTTCTTTAACCTACAAACTTTATTATCTCCATTTGTGGAGTCAAATCTCGATTTGAGCTCCATGTAAACTTTCCCTTCTAACTCGCCATTGAGGAATGCATTCCTTACATCAAATTGGTTTATGTCCCAATTAAAGTGAGGGACAACAAGACTGTTATTGTGTTCATTTTGGCTACCAAAGCAAATGTTTCTTTCTAGTTTCTAATCAATGCGATAGGTCTATGTGTAACCCTTAGCTATTAGTCGAGCCTTATACCTCTCAAGAGTCTTGTCATAATTATATTTCAAAGTATACATCCATATGCATCCCAGTGCTTTCTTTTCGTTTGGCTTGTCAATAACTTTCCATGTACTTTTCTTCTCCAAAACATTCATCTCGTCACGCATGAATTGAATCCCATTATCTTCTTTCGATGTTTCATGCATTGATGTTGGAATTGAAGTAGAATAAGTGCTGAAATAAAACTTATATGTTGCACAAAAAGGTTCTTAGAAAAGACAAAATGAGAGATAGGGTGTTGGGTATAAGACCTTTTCCCTTTCCTTGATGCAATGGGTAATGCATCGAGATTAATATTTGGCTCAGGAACAAAAGGAGTAGTGCATCCAGTAAATTGAGAATTCCAATATTTAATTTTGTTTTACAATGTTTTACTTGGTCTTCAAAAGAAGTTATTTAGTTTTATGATTTATGTGGCGAATTGGGAATCTAAGTCTGTCTAGAAGTATTTAGAAACCAGTAAATTTGCTTTGACTTTTAATGTTTTGTGTTATTTGATTTATAGACTCCATGGCATGGTGGAATGTGGTGATCGACATAAGCACCTTTATCAAAGAGCAATGCTACTTGTGGAGCAAGTTAAAGTGAGTGAAGGAAGCCCACTATTTACTTGTCTTCTGGAAGGTGCTGGTGGCAGGTGTGTGAATTTTCATCTTCATTTGACTTTTTTTGATAGAATGGTTCTAAATTACTTTGTTGTTATAGTGGTAAAACAGCACTTGCAGCTACTATTGGTATTGACAGCGACTTCCCTTATGTCAAGATAGTAAGTTTTCTTATCTTGAATATTACTCTCTAGAAATCTGTATTGCTTTTGACTTTATAATTATGGCTATATGTAATTATTATCTTCTGTAATTGGGTAGGTTTCATCTGAATCAATGCTTGGTGTTCATGAGAGCACTAAATGTGCAAATATTATTAAGGTTTGTCAATTCCAATGATTTTGAGCCTTTCTTTTGAATCTATTGGGGTACTGAGTGTGTATAGACTTGAAAAGAAAAGTGAATATTATTGTTGTAAAGAACACATACAAAAGGGTACAATATATACAAAGAGAATAATGGGCTTAAAGGAATGAACCCAAATCTTAAAAAGATAAGGAAATAAATAATTACAATATTAATTAGAAATAATTTAGAGATAATTCAAATATTTACAACTTATCAATTTCTGAAGATTCGTTACTGGCCTTATGAGTGAGGTTTAACTGAGTCAAGTTAACTTTAACATTTATCTTTGCCGTATCATGTAAATTCTAAGGTCTAATGATTTCTTTAAGGTTTTTGAGGATGCATACAAGTCACCATTGAGTGTCATTATTCTTGATGACATTGAGAGGTAATATTTGTGATCATTCTTTTATCATCCTTACCTGTAATTCCACTTTAATGTTAATATTAATTATTTCTTTATACATTGGTCCAGGTTATTGGAGTATGCGCCTATTGGTCCTCGGTTTTCAAACTTGATTTCGCAGACACTACTGGTCTTGCTCAAACGGCTTCCTCCAAAGGTTTCTGTTTTTCTTGTCCTTTCAGTTCCTTTGTGAAGCATATCTGTCAGAAGATTTAAAGCAAAACTGACAGGAATAAGTTTGGATTCAATGGTTTAAACTTTCAACTTCCTTTAAAATCTGATTTTGTTGTCGGAAACCTGATGCTTTTCTTTGTGGAAGGAGGGGGGGAGGTGGGCAGGTGAAGATCTACTGCCGTTTGGTCTTACTACTTTACTGTTCCAGTCAGCTTACCAAAATCTGTCAGCTGATTTCCAAATTGTCAAATGAAAATTTTTATCATAATGTTTTATACCTTGATGTAATATAAAGATGGCTGATCTCACTATCTTAAAAGAAAAAAAAAAAAAAGATGGCTGATCTCATAATCAAATTGCTCTCTCGCCTTACCGAGCAGATGTTGAATTCAAATTGTGTGTTAACTGAGAACTAGGTTTTCAATCTTTAACATCTTGGGTATTTGGATGTTTCAATGTTTGTATTTCTTTTTATGCAATGGATGCGAACTGTATGTTACTTATACCTGTACAGAGTTCTTCTCCACATGGTCAATATTACCGAATGAAGAGTTGAAATGAGGGTGAAAAATATTTTTTTGTTTATGTTGCCCAAGTCTGAAGGGCCGGCTTGGCTCAGCGGTAAGCTTGCTTGCCGTGGTGTGTTAGGTCGCGGGTTCGAATCAGCCTCTCTGCAAAAAGCAGGGGAAAGACTGCCTAGAGTATTCCCTTCCCCAGACACTCACGAAGTGGGTATTTGAACTGGGTCGGCCCTTTCGGCCCTTTATGTTGCCCAAGTCTTACTGTTATTAATGTGCATTTTTAACCTTTGTCAGGGGAAAAAACTCATGATTATTGGTACCACGAGTGAACTGGGTTTCTTGGACTCAATTCGGTTTTGTGATACTTTCTCTGGTTCTTACCATGTTCCTAACTTAAACACAAATGATGCAAAGAAGGTAATCGTATTTTTTCTTAACATAATGGTATTATCTGGCTCACGGGCTAATTACATGCTATTGACATGTGTCTATGAATATTTCCTGTTATTGTTGATGCTTTTCCACAATCTTGAAAATTGTTAGACCAATGAGTACAAGGAGAATGGAATTGGGAATATTCATGCTAATAGGCTGCACCATAACAAACTGCTAATGTGGCAGTGAGTGGAAGAGGAGAGGTTGTGGGGTATTTGTTTAGAGATACCAGAATATATCTGGGGGAGAGAGAAAACTAGGCAGATATTCGGAGAATTCTTGGTCAGTAGGCCTCTCCAAGGCTGGGGACTTAATATTTTGGATTGGGTTATTTCTGTGTTCTTTTTTTTGTTTGTTTGTTCTTGAATTCCTAGAAATTCCAGAATTCATTTCTGGCATAAGGAGCTAGACTTCATCTTCCTTGTCAGTAAAACCAGTAGCTCCTAACATAACAATAACAAATCTGTTATTTCATCTGTTGAAATTTAAGTGATTGTATCACTTGCTAACATAAAATGTGAATGGACAATTTAATCTGTTTCTTGAGTTCAAAATAAATGTTAAATTTCTTTTCTTCTTTTTTTTAAAAAAATTACAGGTCCTAGAACAGTTGAATGTCTTTGCCGATGAAGATATTGATTCTGCTGCAGAGGCGTTGAATGATGTACGTATTGCCACTCCTTTATGTGCTTCATTCGTTCAGTTGTCTTTGTATTAGTTTTGCCTAAATTTTCTTTCCTGTTAATTTTTACTTGCCATGTATACAGATTATCAATAGAATAGATGTTGGTCTTCCTCTGTTGATATTTTTCTCTTGTTAATTAGGTTTTGTTTATTTTATTTTTACTTTCTTACATCTCTTTCAAAATGAAGGGTGCCTAATTTGGTATTTTGTAGCATGCTATGCTTTTACTGGGAAGAAGTTAAATTGTTTGGTTATTACTTAATTTAATTTGCATAAGAACATTTATTGCATATTGTTATTGGTACTTATTCTAACTCGTCTTTTTTGCGCTCAATTTTTATTCCCAGATGCCTATCAAGAAGCTATTCATGTTAATTGAGATGGCAGCGCAAGGGGAGCAAGGTGGATCTGCAGAAGCTATCTTTTCTGGCAAAGAGAAGATTAATATCTCTCATTTCTATGATTGCCTCCAGGATGTTGTCAGATTGTAATTTCTTGTCACATTAAGTGCTTTCACAGTTAGAGTGCGTAGTGTCATCCTCATTGTGTTGGAATCTCATTTTTGTACAAATCATCTCTACAATCTACATTGCTTGTAACTTGTGTTCAATTTTGCGGAGGCTTTCTCAAACACTGTTGCTTGCTTGTCTGAGAGTAATTTTAGGAGGCAGGAGTTTGTAGTTCCTGTTTTATCATTTAGAGCTATGTCTTAGTTTGAATTGAGCTGTGCTCAAACTGGTCTTGGGGATTCAACATTATCCAAACATATTATAGTAAGGTACCTCATATTGCGATTTCATAAAACGTGGGAATCAACAGCTATGAATGTTTTTAACTCTTGTATTTAACGTCGGAATATCTATTTACAAAGTTCACATTTTCAATAAGTGCATGTTTGATGCATAGTATAGTATAAGACCTGATAGTATAAGACTTGATTAAATTTTAATACTATCCAGCGTTTGGTATGGTATTGTATAAGATAATATCCTCTAATATTTTAAAAATTAATATATTAAAAAAAATTATTTTAATATATAAATATTGAAATGATATATTAGTTATTGAGAATTGTACTTGTAAGCAATATTAATACATCAATATCTTATCAGGCTTAATCCACCACACCTAGACCTGATTAAGTTATACATCATTTTGATGTATAAAGGGATTCTGCTGTATAAGCTTATACTATACGATGGTCACACCAAACAACTGAAAATATCATAACGTATAGTATAAGTTTATACTATCAGGTCTTATACATCACACCAAACAAACCCTAAACATTGCTTGATACAAACACATCCATCGTGATACAAACCTATGAATATCTATTTTGCTTCCTTTTGTGATTTCGCTTCCTTTTGGGTTCTTCAAACTATACTGTAGAATTGTTAATGAAATAAGTATTTTCTGTATTTTTTTTAAAGTTAAAAGTTAAAACACAAAATAAAAATAACTTAGATATATTCTCAAAATTTGATTCTAAAAATTAAAAAAGTTATAATTTGTAAAAAAAAAAATTACAAAATAAGTCATATCAACCAAGTTTTTTTGTTTGTTTTTGTTTTCCTGAAAATTAAAAAATTGTTTTTGAAAACATAATTCAAATATTTCCGTCTTCATTGTTTCTTGTTTTTAGGCTTGAAACGTGGATATTACACAGTCCCAATCTTTTTTGTTTTACTTTATGTTTATTTATTTATTTTGTATATCTACTTTATGTTTATTTTAATTTCACTAGAAAGTGGAGGGTGGTGAAGATCGAACTCGTGACCTTGTGATCACTGAAACTCTAATTCTATGTAGTTGTTGAATGATGACTTTTTTAATGGTTTATATTATTCTCTAACATTATTTGATTTCTGTTTGATAGCATTTACATCAATTTCATGAATTTGGCTCAACTCATTAAGAGTTTCACTTATTAGTGCAAAATCATATATCCTTGTGGGAACAATAAATCCTTACTCATTCACTGTATTGCTTGGGACTGTGTTCGTTTGCGCACATTATGAATCTGTGATTTTAAATCCATACAAACACATTAGAGAGAACACCAAACACAATTAAAATATAATTTTATAACAAAAGGAGCTTTTTGGTGTAAAAAGCTATTATACCAAATGATGAAGCTTCACAAATAATATAATCTGGTTTTGTTTTGGCAACAAAACAACTGCCAAAGTATCTATCAAGCTATATATAGCACCACATATATATCAGTCTCATTTTTGCTTCGTTTTTTTACCCCGGACAAATTACTTTTAAAAATAAATAAAAAAATAAGAAAACTCAAGAGGTACCAATAAGGCAATAACCCAAGAGTTTCAATGCCAATTAATGAGCCACTAATGAAGAGCCATTTCGATAATTAAAGCCGAATGCATGAAAGTACACAAGTAACAGAAAGATGTGTTTTTATAGTAGTTTTGACTTTAGATTTTGATTTTGATTTTGATTTTTCTTTTTCTTTGAGCGGGTATCTCCTGAGGCATAGTGCTTCGAGATTGTGAATGATGATTAGGTAAAGTCTTCCCCATAATCACAACTCACTTCCACTATGCTAACTCGGGGAACAAGATCACCTGTAGTTTAATACAAATTGCATGAAGTACAGTTCATAATATAATTATCCAGAGCTTTTAATGTGTTTATAATTTTTTTACCATGAAATTAAACATTTTTAAGGGTTAATGTTGTGTACAATTTTTAAGAACTATAGTTTGTCTATATCCGAACTAATGACCCAGAAAAAGCTACAAAATTCCCCGAACCAAAGAATTGAGAATAACATGATCCTTATTAGATATTAGGTATAAGGGTAGTTTAATATTTTAATGATATTCTAGATCTCTCTTTTCTGTTATGCTCTTCTATATAAGAGCTCACTCATTGTACAAATCAATTCACCACAATCAATGAAATCAATATTTTCTCTTTACTCTCTTTTACCTTCTAATATGGTATCAGAGCATTTTCATCCTCCTTGAATGGAGGTTCCGCTGCCATCATTTTTTTTTTTAGTTTTCTCTTCATCGATCTTTCTGAGTCTTTTATTTTTCCAGATCTGTTCCAAGATCTATATCTTTTCTCTCCCTTTCTTCCAGATCTGTGAATTTTATTTTATTTTATCATCAGAGTTGTTCGTCTCTTTCTACTTTTTTTTTGTTTGATCTCATTTTTCAGCTTCATTCATTCACTTTTCCCTCTTTCTGTTTCCTTCGTCACAATGGGATTGGAGGTTTTTTTTCTTCATCTATTTTTGGTTCGCGAGCAAGTCACCATCTTGCTGTCCTTCGACTCTATTTTTTGGACCACCGTGCTGCCGTTCGAGTTCCTGTAGCAAGTTGTTCGGGTTCGTCGGAACCGGATCTGGTTCACATCTCCGTTCGTCTTCGCGTCTCAGTATGGAGGTCTCCGTTTGTGCTTCCTCCTCCTCCACTTAGCACCGTTCAGCCTAAAGGTCTCTGTTTGCCCTTGTCAGAGTTACCGTCTCATCGTCGATCGCTTGGATCTGCTCGCATGGTTCACCATTCGGGTCCTTGTTCGAGTTGGATTTTTCTCAGATCTATAATTTGTTTTTCTCACCCTATCTCACTATTTTTTTCTTCTCTGGTCTTTTCGATCTGCAATTTTTTATTTTTTATTTTCCTTGTCCGTGCCATTTTTTTTCTCTCTCCCTTATTAGTCATCTTCCACCTTTTGTCAATCTGTGTCTTTGATGTATTTTCATTTCCGGATCTTTCTATTTTTTTTTCTTTTCTCTTTTTCTTCTCATTTTGCAGGTTTCTGAAGATTCATGGAGCTTGTGCATTTTATTGCAATACATCATTGTAGCTTTTGATGAATTTTATTCATGGCTTTTTTATTCTGTAATTTTTTTTTTTCTGATGTTCTGTCGTTGGCTGTTATTTGGTTTTGCCATTGTTTGGCTTTATTTTGGCTTCCTATTCAGGGAGAGCATTGTTCATGTTGCTGAAGTTTATTTCAGAACAGTTGATTTTGCCGATGTCCACCCCGGCAGTTCATATTAGGTTGCTGATGTCCATCCCAGCCCTTCCTTCCTTTGCTGATGTCCATTCCAGCACTGTCTCTTTATTAGCTGATGATCATGTTATTTGGTTTTTATGTTTTCTTGATTTTTCTTGTTCAAGATGGAAGTTCTCTTTGTTCACTCTCCATCTTGAGGGGGAGTATTAGATATTAGGTATAAGGGTAGTTTAGTATTTTAATGATATTCTAGATCTCTCTTTTATGTTATGCTCTTCTATATAAGAGCTCACTCATTGTACAAATCAATTCACCACAATCAATGAAATCAATATTTTCTCTTTACTCTCTTTTACCTTCTAATAATCCTAATAGTCATGTGAGCAACATCATTCAGGGTATGCAAAATGCCTTGATGCTATGGATAAACACCTAACTCCGAACCTCTAGAGCAGTCAAATGAAGGTTGTCACCTACTTTTATGGATTCCATTATCTTTTTAGGGGAAGTTTGGTACAAGTATTTTTCATGATTTTCGAGAAATTAAATTTTTCTAAATTTTTAATTTTCGAATATTATCGTAAACTGAATATTTTCATCATATTTCTAAAAATTGAGATTCTCGTATAAAAAAAATTTCTTCTACAAAACGTCCCTTAGGGTTGCCAAAATCTCTCATAAAGTGAAGGGTTACATGACTTTTTGAAGACAATAATGCTCCCAGCTAGAGTCCAATTGTGCCTACGAGATGCTACATTACATAACTTAATTATATTCATAAACAGCGTTTAATCGTCTTAACTATTGATCACGACAGAACCGCCCGCAATTGTCTGTGGCTAATATAAACAAAGAATTTTATGTGACAAAGATAGAAAGGAACCTGTTCTATGGCTGCCAGCAAATAGAAAAAATGAGAGAGACCAAATGGTTACATCATGAATTGGAAAACTAATAATATTGCATGGTGGAAACGAAGAAGTCGGAAAGTTTGTGAGGACTTTCCGAATGGGTCACTGGCGGCCCTACCTCTGATTTTCCATTTCTATGAACTTTTTAAGTGCCCTTATAAAGTGGAAATTCATGGATACATTTCAGGGACAATGCCTGTACGACTTTCAAAAATAATTTACGGGAATATTACGGAGGATCAAAATATTTGCCAAAATATAACGGTGGTAAACCCATTGTGACAGCAGATTTGAAATACTACATGACACGAAATTCCATGCCAGTAAGTGGTAGGCTGACAGCGAATTTAGTCGTCAAATGAGTCAGAACTCTTAGCTGCTCCAATGACACATGGTAGCCGGTCTGAGCTTTTAGACTCATGGTAACGACACGTGACACAAAATATGAAAAGTTTTATTATAAAATTTTAGATGGTCATAACTTTTAATTTGAGTGTTTAAATTAAGTAATTTTTTTTATTTCGCATAATTTTTCGATATCTTTACGCTTGTGACATATCGATACATTTTTTCAAAAAAGATGGTAGTCCGGTCGATGTCCCTACATGTCATATACACCTAATTCCAAAATTAATAAGACATATTTTTTAGGAATTAATGTCTCTCATATTATATGAGATATAAAAAGTATGTGAGATCCATGTAAGAAGAAGAAAATGAAACATGGGCCCCACATATTTTTATGTGTGTAAAAGATAAAATTATTTCTTATAATATGAGAAACATTAATCTAATTTTTTTATTAAAAAAAATTATTTATAAGTTTTAAGATAAACTTATTCAAACCATTTTAATAAAAAGAAAGTTACACTATAAATAATATATAGGCAATATATCTCTCCTTTAACAAGAGAGACAAAAATGGTCCTACACAGAAAAAATTTGGTGGGACCACTGTAAAAAAAATAAAATAAAGAATCTAGCACACTTTTCGATTGGGTCTGTAGGAATATTTTTGTTTCTCCTGTTAAAGGAGAGACATATTGCCCATAATATAGTGTGCAATATCTTGCAAGAAAGTTTGTGTGAACATTGTGAAAATAATATTTGTTCTATTTCTTGAATTGAGATGTCCAATCAATAACTAGTGAGTTAATCTTAGATCTAAGGGCTCTCACAGATATCTATGAATGAGATACCTTTGAGGGTAGCAGATCACTGTATATTAAAAGCAACAACATTTGTCAAAAGAGGATAGGGTGTGTGCACAGCAAAAGCATAACAATAAAAGAGAGTAAGTGAATCATACGTATAGGATTTACCTCTTATTTATAGGATTTATATGTGGGTAGTGGGATTTTGGACCTTTGGTGGCTTTTCTGGGGGGCCAACATTAGGTTCATAGTTGTCGTATTATGATAAGCGTCAATCAAGGATTCTTTCCTTTATTTGTATTATCTTCTTTTTTTTGTTACCCTTTCTTAGGCCTTTTAGAATATAGATCTCTTATACGGGCCCAAAATATATACGACTCTTTGATCCAAAAGGGGTTTTTACCTCTTTAATTTTTCTATCTGGTATTTAATTATCGGCATTTACCAATGAGGATAGTTTAGTATCGGGGTGGGGGCGCCATTGAGTGTTGCGAACCCTCCTCTGCGGCACTCACATGTTTTTTTTTCTTCATGTGAGTATCGCGAACCCCCCTTTCGGCACTCACACGATTGTGCCAAGTGTCAAGTGGCACAATCCTGTTAGTCCTATTACCGAAAAACTTTGGAAGGCCGTAACTTTTAACTTGGGTATTCAAATCAGATGTTTTTTTTTTATTTCACATAACTTTTCAAGATTTACGCAATGACACCTCATTTGACATATTTTATCTTCCATAAACATAGTTCAAATTTGCAGTAATAGTTTCACAATCACAAGAGCGTTTAAATCCAAATTTTGGCGGGAAGAGGTAGAAATCCTTGATTTGCCCAGCTTCCTCGATTTTCAAATCAGTTTTGTTGAAATTTTAATTAATTGAATTTCTATCTGTTAGAGTTGCAGTAGCACCTATGCAAGACAATAATTAATTTCAAAATTTGTTTTTGCGAAGAAAAGTAAACGAAGAAAAAGTGGAAGCAAAAATGAGAATCCTAGTAGTAGGGAAAGTAGGAACAAAGTAGTTTGTGGTATCATTGTTACAAATTCAAACTATGTTTGTGAAAGATAAAATATGTCAAATGAGGTGTCATTGCATAGATCTCGAAAAGTTACGTGAAATAAAAAAATTATTTGATTTGGATACTCGAGTCAAAAATTATGGTCTTCCGAAGTTTTACGGTAACGAGACTAACGAGATTGTGTCACTTTGCACAATCGTGTGAGTGCCAGAATAGGGGTCGTGACACTCACTTGAAAAAAAAATATGTGAGTGTCGTGGGGGAGGGGTCGCGACTAGAGGTGGCAAAATAAGCGTCCTGCCTCGTCCCGCCATTAACCTGCCAAAAAATAAGTCAATCCGCCTGCTTTCGAGATTGAGCTGAAAAACTCGACCCGCCCTGTTTGGCGGGTTATGCGGGTTGACCCGCCTTCCCGAATTTTTTGTACACTAACCTCCCTCGGCCTGCCCCTCTCCGCCAAAAAATGAGTCAGCACGCCCCACTCTGCTTTTGAGAGTGGACTATAAAACTTTGCCCGCCCCGCCCCGTTTAGAGGGAAGGGTGGGTCGGTCTGTCGAGCTGAGCCTGTTTTGCCAGCCCTAGTCGCAACACTCAGTGCTGCCGCCCCTCCTCCCCCCCAAATGACACTAAACGATCCCCATTGATAAATATCGGGAATCAAATACCAAATTAGTACATTAAAAATTGAAAAAAAAAAAAACCCTATTAGTGAAAGAGCCTAACTTATACATTAAGTTTTTCATTTTTAAACTTAATAAATTACAATAATTTTCTCAGAGTTAAATTCGAAGAATATTTCAAGAATTTTAAATATGATTATTTTTTATATATATTAAAGTTGTAAATATAATAACTAAAAGGAAAAAAAAAGTAGTAAGCGATAGGATATAAAAACTGACGTCAGTACCACCAACTATTCTTAAAAGACAAAGTTGGTAATATAAATTTGAATTATGCATTTATTGACTAGTTTAGTAGTACATACTCTACATTGTCGAGAATGGAACGAGGGAGCTCAAAACTCTTTGTAAAGAGTACATTCACCAATGGTCATCACTTGATCTATGTCTAGTCTATGTGGTACTTCTTTACTACTCATACTTGATTATTTCTAACGATCATTGTATTAGCTTTACAATTTAGATCTCTCTCTTTAGTTTAAATTTATTGAAGTATCTATATAACTAATATAATCCTAAAGAGATCAAATTATTCTAATTCTTGCATATTAAAATTTTATAAAATAAACATAAATATCATACTAAACTTTAGAATGTTTCATATAGTTCCTAAGAAATAAAAAAAAAATATTAGCACAATTGATGTGAACTTATACTAAACAAAATAAAAGAATCAATTCAATAATAACCCAACATAAGATCCAAGCTAAAGGTTTAATTCATAACGAAACGCGTCAGTAACGCGTACATATCATCCGGCGAGGAAATGGCTAAGCTTGCAATAACATAAGACTTATAAGTCTCTTTAATAGCCAACGAAGGATAAATACGAGATTCCAAAAAAGCCTATTATATATCATAGCTCATCAGTAGACATCTCATAAGCAAGATAGACTAATAAAGCCACCAAAATCTACAAAACATGTTAATCATGTAATCGTACTAAGACTGTATAATAAGGCTTAGTCAACAAGCATGTTATGATAGAAATATTTTACCCTGGATCATGTATATGATTATAAAATACTTAAACAATATGAAATCAAAGTTGGGATTGTGTGTACCTTATTGGATCGTCACAAAGTCGAAAGATTGAAAGGACTACATGCCAGATCTTCCTCTCTATCACCTATTTCGATAAAGGCAGCCTCAGCGATGAGAGCATGATGGCTTATGGAGCTTAACTCCAATATTTATAGGCTAGAGAGGGGACCTAGCTAATAACCTAGAAAAGAGTCTGTGTCCACTGGGTCCACCCATCATGGAAAACCAGGGTCACACTAAAGCCTACATTGCTGCCCAACTAGGCCCAATAACAACAGATGCCAGAAGCCCAATTCAATGTGATCACAATGAGCTAGTTACAATAATAATATTGAAATATCCATTAACTCGATTAATTTTAAATACAAAACTAATTAATTAATATTGCCCATAAAATAAATTTCTAACATTCTCCCACTTGGGCTATATTAATTAATTTAATATTATTTTGAAAATCATTTTATTTCGAAAACGGCTCTATCAGGTTAATAACTAAAAAATAATTTTACGTTGCCACAATTTTGAAAAACAATATTCCAATTTCAGCATCTCAACACAATTCAATCCAACATAATCTCCTCATAGGAATATGGCGATCAATATACCGAAAATATCATAGCATATGACCTTCCATACTCACATACAATGAGTATTATATCTTCATGAATCAAGGCCTAGTAGTGTAGTAAGAATTAGTGCCAAAATGTGATCAACAATGTGACACACTAATTCTTATCGGTCCTCAATGTAATTTCTCAACAACATGAAATTACATTAGTGCAATTTCCAAGCAACATGAAATTACACTCTGTAATGCAACTTCTGAACAACATGAAATTGCATTACCACAATTTCTAAACAACATGAAATTGCACTTCTTGATACGATTTCTCAACAATATATAAATCGCATCACTGCAATTTCTAAACAACATGAAATTATTTTGCTTAAATAAGCCAGTATGTCACAGTACAACATGAGATCTCAAAATTTGTGACATCCAATCACCTTTAAGCTCACAACATGCTTAAAGATATTATTCCATACATATATTTCTTAGTCGACAGGAGAAATAATAATGATGATGATCATCATCAATTACGTAAATTCAAACAAATATCACAAAATAATTATCAGTTTGCATAGAAAAGAAACAAACTGAATATGACTCCCACTAACCAAAGGAATCAAAAAAATCTAAAATATTCAAAAGCAAGCATTGAGTATTACTCCCACTAATTAAGGGAATCAAAAGATTCTAAAGAACTCGTGTTCTATATACAAAAGAAGCTACTCTAAGGTCTTTCTTTTCAAAACTTTTAAATAAAAGGCTATTGTCTTATTCAATAAATCAACATATTACTAGCAAATAAAATGTCATCTACATAAAGTACTAAGAAAATATATTTACTCCCACTTACTTTCATATAGATGAATCAATTAATGAGCATACACTGGCTTCAGAGATCTGTCCCCTTTGGGCAGATAGATCACCTAGACCAATGCACCTCCAATAATTTTATTACAGTTAAGCTTCCAATTAAAACACACAATAACCCCCTTTGGGCAGAAAATTGCATGAAATAACTAGAAGCACTCCTCAATAATTTTTTTGTATGTAAATAGTTCAAGCGGAAGCATACAATCCAATAAACAAAATATTGAGAGTACAAAATTATACAATAATATCAAATGAGAGCTAATTTTTCAATACATTTTGCACCAAAATATACCCAAAAATAAAATAAAATTCATAATTGATAGAATTTAACACAAGTTAATCTTTATCACCAAAAGTTATACACATAATGTAATAAATTAATCATGAGCAATAACAAAAATAATTAAATATCATAGACTCCCCTTTGGGCAGAGTATATAATATATAATTATTTTTCATCACATGAAGATTTAACAACGGAGAAAATTATATACAATTGTCTAAAATTTATCCCCTTTGGGCAGATAAATTTTATAAATTATATATCTCCTTAATTCGAACATAAATGCATCATATGTAATTTTCAAGAAATTTATCCCCTTTGGACAGATAAATAATTTTCAATTAGATATTCCCATCAATAATATTTATCTTCATGTAATTTATTATTATATATTAAAAATCCCCTTTGGGCAGATAATTAACATATAATAATTATTAAACAACAATAATATCTCGTGAACCAAACATGCTCAAACAACATGAAACACTTTTCCAATATGTGTTTCTAAAAATTATTGCATTTGATAATCCAAAAAAAATTCTCATTCAATATCAAACACAACTTTAAAATTGTGCACCGAGAGTAACTTAAGTAATAATACCACATGTATATTAACATTGAATGTATCGCGTAATATTATAATATTAGAAATATTTGATAGGAATAGATTAAAACTCTATCGTTTTCCTATCGTTACAATGTATTCAAATTCTAAGACAATTTTTGACATTACTTAAGTGATAGACGAACATGTGAACAGCTGCAAATAGGAAACATACATTCTTATAGATCTGTGCACAAATCAAGGCCACAAAGAAGATGAACTTAGCCCCCAAAATTAAGGTTTGATTCTAAATATAAAGTATGATGATATAGTATACCCATAACTTACACTCATAACATCAACATCAATTACATCTTTATCTCAAATTAATTAGATCGGTGGTAGATGAACTCAAAAAAAAATCTTTTCCCATAAAAAATAAAAAATATCGTAACAATACTGAAGGCCAGCACAAAAATATCTTTTTAGATATATCAAAATCGTAACAATATTGGAGGCCTATGTGATATAAAGAATCTAAACAACAACAAAATTTAAATAGTAAAAGATGAAAACTGCAACCATATTTTGAATATCTTTCAATAACAATATTGAAATTTTTAACTAGGAATCTAGGATTTTCAACCGCCTTTTGTAATTTTTTAATGACAATGTAGTTATTTTCTAAATTTTCATTCTTGCCATTTTATATAAACATCGAATGTTGACTCAGCAACACGAAAACATCAATCAAAAGAAGTTTCGATTTTAAAATATCAAATTCAGCACAAAAGTGAAAGTTTTCAAATGGTGATAAAGACCCATTTAATGCACTCAAAAAATGAAAACCGAAATTTAAAAAAATCATTTGTGCGCTACATAACGAAAATAAAATAGCATACACTAATGATTGTACTGTACACATGAAAAAGTCTAACATGATTCAATTATAAGGTGTTACATAGTGCTGCATGGCATGACTAAAATTCGTTACACATTGTAATAAATAAATAAAAATGTCATGCTCCAAAATGTAAAAAAAAAAAAAAAAAAAAACCAAAAAAGGCATCGTATTTCAACAAAATCCAACATCTTCAAATAAAATGCAAATAAAATATTGCATTAAAAAAAATACAAGTGCAAAATTAATTCAACCATGTATTTTATTTGAAGATGAACGTAAATTGCAGTTTTTGTATTTCAAAAAATTTTAGATATGAGACGATTAAAACAAAATTGTGGTAACGGTCAAGAAAAAAAAATATTGTAACAAATCGTAACAAATTCCCGTGAAACAACCTCAACAATTCAACAAGTTAATATCATGGGTTTCACATCATCTACTAAATCGGAACAGTAAAACCACTAAACAAAATGCTAATGGTTATGTTCCACGGAATATTACTTCAAGTAACTGATATCATGCAACAAATATCACGAAAAAATATCTAACAGTTGTGGCCATGACACAACATTTAATATAAGACAAATACCAATAGAAACAAATAACATTAATACTATTGGAACATAAATTCAAAATTAATCAATTTACACTAACTAACATTTTAATTATCAAAATACTGAAATTGCCAATAGCTAACATAGCTAATAGTGACTCTAAAAACACGCCAACAGTAACCAAACGTGAATCACTAAAACTACGGAACGATAATATGAAAAACCACAATTTAAACGGAAATGTCGAAACAATATTCACAAATATCAGTAACATGGATTAATTCCAAATGTGAAACAAAACATGTTTCACGCTTCACGGAAATAAAGTAACAGAACAATAATAAGACAAATGACGAAATCACCAACGAAATCAACAGTAACTTAAAAATCGAAAAAACAATTACGGAGAAAAACCAAAAAATTCACACACAGTTTTTTAAAGATGCCTAGTAACACCAAAAGTGAAATTCAAAGTCCAATTCACATATCAATATGTGAAAAAAATTCAAACTATAAACAGTGTCCCATTCAAATAATATATGCAGTTTATGCACATTGGTATACGCCAAAACCAAAGATGAATGTTTTCAGGGGAAAAAAATCGATCGATATTATATATTTCGTAACTTATTCAACGTGAGCAAATCTCAAACTCAAAAAGAATATATAGGCCACTGAGAGAATATATATATGAGTCACAGGCCGAATCATATAATATACCAATTAAAGGAATATATATATATATATATATATATATATATATATATATATATATATTATCACAAAGGGTATATCCAAAATATATATATATATATATTATCACAAACAGTATATCCCTAAAACAAAACAAACAACCATATATATTTTATTGTTACATATTCTTAAAAATCGGAATTGATAATTAGATGAGGATGCACAAATCAAAATAGGCTAAAATGATGATTGTTACATCTCCTTATAAATCGGAATTGATATATACAGTTTGTTATATAAATAGCCTATTTTTATTATATTCTATTTATTATTAGTTTACTCCATTAAAAATCGGAATTGTTATATATACGGTTTGTTATATACAAAGGATAAGATCATATTGTAAGCAATTTAATCAGTAATTCATGATTCATATTCAACAGTAATCAGTCAAGAACATGACATAGGATCTTTAGAATTCATGAGTTTCACACAAACATACCTTTGTCCATAATTGCGGAAGATCTTTAACAGTAGAATGTTTTCTCTAAGCCTTAACTCTTTCACCGTTCTTGTACCTTCTTTGATAGGGATAGGATACAACTTTTCTAGGCAGACTCAGAAGGACGTTTGTTTTCTATCAGATACCCTTATATGAAAACTGACCATATAAACTATTATATAACTGGCCTATCACAGTTATTTCTAATTAACTTCCCTTAATGCGAAACGTCAAAACGTCAATTACCATTAATGCGAAACGTTACCATAATGCAAAACGTTAAAACATCAATTATCATTAATGCGAAGCGTTACCATAATGCAAAACGTTAAAACGTCAATTATCATTAATGCGAAACGTCAATTACCTTAAAACCTCTTTTACTATTAATCAAACCAATTGACACACATCACACATGAGACACAAATAGTTTTACATTCTCCCACTTGGCTCATGTCATAAGGTGTCCCTTCATGATTTAATTAACATTAACTTTAATGCGCATTTACTAGGCTAAAGGTTCCATACATTGACGTCATCATAATTCATTATTAGAAATAAAATCAACATGAGTCATGGCGGTTGTATGCTATCAAGTCGGCATAGTCCCTTCCATGTACTACTATATTGACTCTTCTTCCTAACATGATACTTTAATAGGAAGTGTACATTATGTCCAACAATAATGTCTTCATAACGGACCATAATTATTTTCAATATCATCACATATACTTGCATGCATTCATAAATTGAAAATAAGACAATATCAGAAACATATATTCATCAATGAGCTCAGAGTGTCAACACTTAATGCATAACTATAATTTTTCATCATTCACTAGCTGACATAATGCCCATTTTACATAGTAAATGTCTTGGGCGATAGTCCCTTCGTCAAGGGATCAGCTAACATAAGATCGGTGCTAATATGCTCTATTGACACTCTATGTTTCTGAACATCTTCTTTAACGGCAAAGTACTTTAATTCCATATGTTTAGCACCTTTGGAATACTTGTCGTTTTTAGAAAAGAAGACTGCTGCGTAATTATCACAATAAATTTTCAGCGGCTTTTCAATATTGTCGACCAATCCAAGCCCTGAAATAAAGTTTCGTAGCCATTTAGCCTGAATCGTGGCTTCAAAGCATGCCACAAATTCAGCTTTCATAGTGGACGCAGCTATTACAGTCTGCTTCGCACTTTTCCATGATATAGCTCATTCAGATAAAAGATACAGGTAACCACATGTAGACTTTCTTGTGTTTACGCATCCTACAAAATCTGAATCTGTGTATCCATTCACTTCAAGGTTTTTAGACCTTCTATAAGTAAGCATGTGACCTTTAGTTCCTTCCATTTCTTTTTGTGCCAATTCACTTTTAGGACATTGCATGAGACTAAAATTATCTCCTTTCTGAATTGGGACTGAAGATGATGAGCAGTTTTCCATTCTGAATCTCTCTAGAACTTTATTAATATATGCTTTCTGAGACAAACCTAACAGTCCTTGTGATCTATCACGTAATATTTCTATTCCTATCACATAAACTGCCTCACCCATATCTTTCATTTCAAAGTTATTAGAGAGAAACTTCTTTGTCTCAGTTAAAAGACCAAGATCGTTAGTTGCCAGCAAAATATCATCAACATACAGAATCAATAATATAAACTTGCTCCCACTGATCTTTAGATGTATACATCGATCAATGATGTTTTCTTTAAATCCAAAGGAAACAACAGTATCATTAAACTTAAAATACCATTGCCGTGAAGCTTGTTTAAGTCCGTATATTGACTTCTTAAGTTTGCACACCATGTGCTCTTTATCTTTTTCTATGAACCCCATTGGTTGGTCCATGTACACATCTTCATCTAAATTTCCATTTAGAAAGGCAGTTTTCACATCCATCTGGTGAAAAAGTTTTTTTTTTTTTTTTTTTTATAGTCAATGCCATCTTTCTGAGTGAATCCCTTTGCAACTAGTCTGGCCTTGTAACGTTCTAAGTTACCATGAGAGTCACGTTTGGTCTTAAAGACCCATTTACAACCAACTCTCTTGCACCCTCCTGGTAACTCAACAAGATCCCAGACCTTATTCTGTTCCATAGATTTCAACTCATCTTTCATAGCATCTAACCATTTATCACCATTTTCTCCATTCATGGCTTGTGAAAACGTTACTGGATCATCCTGAATACCCATGTCAAAATCAGACTCTTGTAGATATACCACATAATCATTAGAAATAGCAAGTCTCCTTTCTCTTTGAGATCTTCTTAATGCTATTTGTTGTGGTTCTTCTACTATGGGTTCATTCGGTTCATCAACAATGATTTCTTCATGAATAGTGGGATCATCAATTCGTCCTCCATTATTATTGATTGGTTCAATAGCATAAGGAACAATAACTTTACTAGAGCTACAAGGTAATGAAACTTGTACTCTCACTTCATGAATATCCACTTTACGTGGTGTTTCACTCCTACTAACTTCACCATTCTCAATGAACCTTGCATTTCCAGATTCATTAATCCTTGTAGTATGATAAGGACAGTAAAATCTATACCCTTTCGATTTTTCTGGATAACCAATGAAATAACCACTGATTGTCCTTGCATCCAGTTTCTTTTCTTGCGGATTGTAGTATCTAGTTTCTGCCTGACAACCCCAAACATGCAGGTGTCTTATACTAGGTTTCCTTCCAGTCCAAAGTTCAAAAGGAGTCTTTGGAACTGACTTACTGGGAACCCTATTCAGTAGGTACATGGCAGTTTTTAGAGCATAAGTCCACAATGAAACGGGTAAAGAAGAATTACTTAACATACTCCTAACCATATCCAGTAAGGTCCTATTACGCCTTTCTGATACACCATTCTGTTGCGGTGTACCGGGCATTGTGTATTGAGCACAAATACCACGCTTTTCCAGAAATTTAGCAAATGGGCCCGATGTTGTCCACTTTCATCATACCTTCCATAATATTCACCACCCCTATCAGACCTGACAATCTTCATCTTTCTGTCTAATTGCCTTTCAACTTCATTAATATAAATCTCCAAAGCATTTGCAGCTTGAGACTTATCATGCAGCAAATAGGCATAACCATAATGTGAATAATCATCAATGAAAGTGATAAAATATTTTTCTTTAGTAAAGGCATTAACATCAAACGGACCACATACATCAGTGTGTGTAATTTCAAGAAGTGAGTGCTCCTTGTGGCTCCTTTCTTTGTGTGTTTTGTTTGTTTTTCTTTAATACAATCCACACAAACATTTAAATCGGTAAAGTCTAAATCCGGAAGGATTTCATTATTTACCAATCTTTTCATCCTTTCTTTGGAAATGTGTCCCAAACGTTTGTGCCACAAGTAAGCGGAACACTCATTAATTAAGGCACATTTAGTACCAACATTATGATGCAGAGTCATAAGTGTTTCAGCATAAAGATTATCAAGACATAATTTATATAATCCATCACATAAAGTACCATTACCAATCAAATGATTGTACTTGTACAAACTGAAACTACCACTACCAAATTTAAAAGAGTATCCAGCAACATCAAGTTTGGAAATTGAAACTCAATTCCTAGATATACTAGGGACATACAAAGTTTCACATAAGTCCAAATGATATCCACTGTCGAGAATTAAACGATACGTCCCAACAGCTTCCACCGGAACTTTCACTCTATTGCCCATAAAGACAAACTTTTCATTTGGCCTTGTGGATTTTAGAAGAAGAGGCCCCATTCACTTTAAGGGGTCCTCCTCCTCCTCCTTTCTCATGCATCTTACCTTTATACTTTTCAGCTTCTTGATGCTTTACATAATTGACAGAATGATTTTAATAACATGCTCAATGATTTTAATTTTGCCGCAATGCTTGTCATTTCAATAACATGCTCATGCATAGTACGCGAACCATCAAACTTCATGGTGGTCAGTGTACTCATAAGTGTCCCAACAAGAGACTTATCAGCGGTTTGGGAGCGCTCTTCCACAAGTTTCATCATTTCGATGGTACTTTCAGTTTGTGGAAGAGCTGACTTAATGCTTTGAGTCATACATGTCACATACTGACATACTTCACAGATTCAACTATACTAACTTCAATGCATAGATTCAACTATACTAACTTCAATGCATATTAATGTTCACCTTTGGGGATCCATTAACATACAACATTAACTATAATGATGCTATATAAATTTCACATAATTTGGCAATGATGCATACCCCTATCATAATTATTTGTCATCTTTGGATGTCCAAATGTGAGGAAATATGCCAACAATACCAACATCCATGTTCATTTTATAAAACAAATAATCAACCTTTGGGTTGATCCCCAACTGTTCTATAATAATGAACTTCAATATACCATAACTATAATAATTATACCATACTATTCATAGCATCACAGTCATGGTAATTGAAATAAAATTCATAATATTTGAAATTAAAATAACTCTTCAAGGTTTGGCCACTTTGGTGACTAACAAATCTATCATAATTTAATTTCCAAAACTTTAATATTTCATGGTAATTGAAATAAAATTCATAATATTTGAAATTAAAATAACTCTTCAAGATTTGGCCACTTTGGTGACTAAAAAATCTACTATAATTTAATTCCAAAAATAAAATATTTCATAAATAATGATAGGATTAAATTTTCACATTCAATTTTAATCCAACCAATGTTTAACATAATCGCCACCGAAAAATAACCAGTTATATTACGGTGCAAGATGGAAAACCGAATGGCATTAAAAATAAAAATAACAATTCATACATACTGTGCGTATCATTCAATAATCCATTCTTTTCAACGTACAGGGACATCAATGGCTTTTATCTTTCAATTTTATTTCTTGAAAACCGTACGGTAGTTATCTTTCATTCAAATCAATTGAAAAAGCTTTGTCGTTTTTCAATAATCTATAAAAGATAGAAGTTCCAACTTCTTTCTCCATAACCGTGAATTTGACATTAATAAAGACAGAGAATTGAATTCAAAAACCATGAAGACTTAATCATGATGCACTGTGCATTTCGGTTTCATTAAAAATTGCATAATATGACATTTCATAAAAAAAATAAAATGAAAAACACACATTCACGGATAATCGGGAAGTACCTTTAAGCATGATGATCGTGAATCTTGTTTTCCTTTCAAAACTCTAACTTTTAATGAATTAGAAGATCATACATAATTGTATATGGAAAATCACAAACTCTTAAACACAAGCTTTGATACCACATGTAAGCATTTCAACAATGATTCATGATTCATGTTCATCAATTAACATTCTAAGAACATGACAGAGGATTTTTAGAATTCATGATTTTCACATAAGAGTGTACCTTTCTCCATTAGTGCGGAAGAACTTTGATGATGGAACGTCGTTTCTCAGAGTCTTTACCCTCTGCTTTTCTTGTATCGTCTATGACAGGGATCTGATACAACTTTTATGGGCAGACTATGAAGGAGAGAATTCTGAGAGATTATCATTGTCAGAAACTCACCACTTTTCACTTTATATAACTGAACCATGTCACCAGTTACAGAATTTCAATTAACTTCGTGTAACTTCCCATTAATGCGAAACGTCAAAACGTCAATTACTATAAATGCGAAACGTTGCCATAATGTAAAACGTCAAAACGTCAATTACCATTAATGCGAAACGTTGCCATAATGCAAAACGTCAAAACGTCAATTCCCATTAATACGAAATGTCAATTACCTTAAAGCCTCTTTTATTATTAATCAAACCAATTGACACACATCACACATGAGACACAAATAGTTTTACATTCTAAACTCTCGTGAGACTTTGTTATCCATATTTTAATTTTTTAAAATCTTTACATGATGTATAAGTTCACATAAATTTTTTAAAATAAAAATTTGCTATAACGTCAAGATATTCCCATTTAACCTCTTTCTGTCACATTGTCTTTGGAGTACGTCCACAGCGGGTGCATTGAGCTTCGCTACTGGAGGAAAGATGAGACTAATCTCTCATTCTAGGAAGAAGACACATCATCTGACCTCTCAAGATTTTTCAAGAATTTACTTGAGAGCTCAGTTGCCAACTGAGCTACCCTTGAAAGTTAAGTTCGCATAAAATTTAATTAGAAAGTGCGTCTTTTTGGTCAAATATTTCTATTTTTTATATCTTCTTTTAAGAAATCTGAACGCAAATAATTTCTTGTCAATTTATTCAATTTGGATGAAAATTTCAAAGCAAATCTTGCAAAAATTTATAAGAAATCATACCTTGTGAAGGCAAACATTTAAAATATGAATACGAAAGAGAAAAAGAAAAATCAAGACCTCTCTCATATGCGTTAAAAGAAACAACACATTACAACGACAGTACTTGTGGCGTAATTTATTGCCACTATAAGACGACCCTCTTCAGATCTGAGCTAAGCGGTTTATATCAATAGGGTAAGCATCTGATGCAGACTGGGCATTATAAGCTCTCCTACCAACAACAGTGTTGCCAGCCTCAGTTGGATGAAATGCATCCCAAAATAGGAACTCCCTTCTGTTCCTGCATGGGGTTTGCAGGGGCAGACATGTAATTTGACCATTGTTCCTTCCTACCCCACAACACCCTGCATTTGTAACTCTAAAACCTGAAAATTGAAGACCCACATGGGAACAAAATGAGAATGAACTATGTCCAAAGTTTGATTCTCAAGTAAAAAGACAAATTATGACTAGAAAAATGTTTTAGGCAGCAAAGTAATTACCATAGGATGAAGGGCTGTTTATGATATCTTGAAAGATACCATAAGAGTTTATGTATATGAATCTTGCAGCCGGTAGCTGGTTGTTGAGTTGATCAACAAGTGATTTCAATCCGTTGTTGAATAATTGGTTTGCAGAATTGATTCTTGCCACACATGTTCTACCATCTGGGCTTTGGGACAATGCATTAGGGCTGCAACCTATTTGACCAACCCCAAATAACACCATTTTTCTTGCCCCATAGTTATACATAATCTGAATCACAAACACAAAACAATTATGCTTTTAATTTGTGAAAGCTTATCTGAGCTTCTAACCAGCTAAACTTCAAACCATAATATTTTGATTTATTTATTATTGTTACTACTATTAGTACAATCATTTTTCAACTTTGTAACAAAAAATGGCTAGTTGAAGCACTGGATACTATGAAAGTTAATTGAACATGGTCTAAGTGAAATAGAAAAAACAGAGAGAACAACTAACCCTGAGTTGTTGAGCATAGGCTTGGATAAGAACATCAGCATACTGCTGTGGTGTAAACTGCCTGCTGCTAGAATAGACTTGAGGCATGAAATAATTGTTAAGGTAATCATTGCTACCCAATCCAATTGAATAAATGCACTTGCTCAGATAATCTGCAGCTGTGTTCTCATCTCCCAGTAAATTTACCACCTGGGATACTGTCCTTTGGTAATTTTGCACTTGCCCTCTAAAACTAATACGCGCCCCCTACAAAGTAAAAAACACAAATGAACAATTTTAGAAAATACAAATGTGGTTACCAAATGAAGAAAAAAGAAATTATGTGCCACAGAAGCAAAAAGTATATATAAAGGTACCAGTTGCTGTCCAGTTTCCTCTCTGATTCCAGCAGCTGCAGATGCATAATTGACTCCTCTGAGTATATCTCGGCCCCTAGCTGTTGCATAGGGAGATATGTAACCATTGAACCCCAAAAGCTCAGCTGTTTTATTTCAACAGAAAGTTAGACAAGAGTGAAAGATTTCATGTACTTACATGAATATAGAACTAATGAAGAATCAATTTTATCAACCAGATTAGCTCCTACTTTTTCTCTCACTGTTTCATTTTACTAAATCAGCATTTCTGGTTAATAAATATCTGGATCGGTAAATTTTTCTTGCTGGTGCTCTATCTTTCTTTACTTGCTTTTCTACCACATATCTCTTACTCAAAGGACTACGTACCAGAACCAGACTGTCTTAAATTGCAAACTCAATGCCGCCAAACAAACCCACGTGCTTGGAATTTTAAGGGGTAGGAACATACCTAAAGTGGAGTAACTCAATAGAGTAGTATCAAATGCAGGGTTCTAGTTTTTATTCTGTTCACAGACATCTGCATGTTACTTTTTATTTATTTTCATTGATGACTGATAAGAAAACTCGTGCTTCTTAAAGCCTTGCCTTAAGCAAAATATGTTGTGGTAGGAATTTCTTTTGTATGAATTTAGCATCATAACTGTCATCCAATAGGCTATTAGACAATATCTAATGGATTACACAGTAGAAAAATAATAAACATGCTAAGTAATTTAATGTATGCCAAATAATTAGTAGACCCAAAATCTTAAAACAGATAAAGGCTGAGGATTGGATTTTATGACTATATTTATATCATTATCACCCTATGATTATGATAATGATAATGATGAATTGATGATTACAGGAGCATACATGTGAAACTAGTTTAAGACCATATATGTAGGTAGAACCATGTGATTATGTTAACAGTATATATAATTGACTTATATTATGCTCTAGTGTCATGCAATTTTGATTAGAAACAAACTCACCAATTACATCAACAGTAGTTTTCCCATTGGAAAACCTTCCAGTTGGCCCCCCAGGAAAGTCAATCCCATAAGGCAGGTAGTTAGCTTTGGCCAAAGATGAGAGCTGATTGTTGTTCCCATTATCTACCAAAGAGTCCCCAAAAATAAAGTAGCAGGGTACTTGTTGTGCAGCTCCAACCCCACTCCACAAACCCAGAAACACCACCAATGCCCTTATATTCATAATCCACTTCATAATGTGCTCCCTTGATGCCATTGAAGTAACAAATGGTGGCAAGTGTTGGAATGAGTGAAGTGGATGTGGAACTTCTGAAATAAGCAAAACTATATATAGTAGTAGAAGGAAGAGAGTAGGTCTTGCCATATAGCTTTTACAGTTGGGAGTGTTTGTTAGGAGCATTAATTTCACGCGGAGATAATGTGAAAATGAATGACAATGCCGGCGTTACAAGTGTACCACTACCACCCCTTCTTTCTAGTCTCTTTAATGTGGTCGATGAATTGCATTTTCCAGTTATGGGAATTCAGCCATTCCAACTTATCCATCAAATTTTTTGCAAAATTAATGGTTTTACCAAAAGGGAAAAAGGTGCTACATGGCTTTTTCGTGATATTTTCATAGCAATATATCCTAGTAACCAAGCCATGTTAAAATAGAGAAGTTCATAGTGGTTTGTGCACATCAAAGTATCGCCACTTGTCATTTTGCTAATTTTAACTTAAGCAGAATAGAGGTGTTCGTAATTGCTCGTGAACATCACACACCATCGCCATCATATTAATTGAGCTCGCAGTGGCTGTGGAATTATTGATGAAAATTCCTGTAAAGTAACCACGCAGTTATTTAAGTAGTTTCTTATCTACAGTTACAATTGTGCCTTGAAACACTTGGGGTGTACGTGCATATGACAACCTAAATTATGAACCCCTTGCTAAAATCAATTTGATATAATGATACATCGGAATTTAAAAAACTTAAAAAATATTAAGATTTGAAGTTTTACACTTCCATGAGCTATTAACAAGTTAAGAATTAAAATACAAATTTTTTTGTTAAATATTTATTTAATAGAGTATATTTGTCTCTCTTACATGTCACTATGTCCTGGTCTCCTCCATTGTAGATTTCCCATGATTTCTTTACATCACTCTCGTCATAGACACATAAAGTTGTAATATTTGATCCCAACAAATCAAAAAAACACATCTACACAAGCACCCAATTATCAAAATCACATCACAGCTTATTACAAAAAAAAAAAAAAAAAATCACATCACAGCTAACTTAATTAAGAAATGTGCAATATGCACTTTTGCTACTCTGTTATCATTTGCTTTTGTTTTCATTGATCCCGTCAACTGCGCAACTGAACCCTACCATTAGCTCAATCAGAAGTAAAAGCGTTATGGACATCATATCTAGTCAAGTTATGAATGTGATCAATGTTCTGTAGTAAGATCCACATGCAAGTTGTTATCAAGACTGAGTCTAGCCAACTTTGTTCAAACTTTTGAGACATGAAAATCACCACGCACCACAGCCCTTGGTCCATGCTCCAAAATATATAAATGAAACCTTCTTTTCTAGCGCAACCTAGAAAGTGAAATGAATCCAATCGAGGACAACCTCATCCCACTCAATAATGAATTTTGTTTGATTTTATGTTATTTTAAAAAAAAAACGAAGAATATATTAATTATTTTTCTAAAATTTAAATTTATTTTTGGTTTCATTTATTAAATAAAATAAGATAACAAATTAATAAAGAGAATAATATATTTAAAGATTTTAATAGAGAATAATTTGAGTAAATATGTAAGATGTTGAGGTTTCATTAATGAGTGTACTATGAAGACATTATTTAAAGAATTATTATTATCTTTTATTATATGATTCTAATTATTTAAAAAAGTAATTAAATGTTGAATTTTGATGAATTTATTAATGAATGTCTTCGGATATTGATTAAGAAAATTAAAATACAAAGTTTTAAATGAGAAGGAAAACATTTATTATGTTAGGATTACCATAAAAAAATACTTTATACTTATATCTTTTTATAATTACAACTATTTAATAGAGAATATTAAGATTTTTTTTGCAGAACACTTAAAAAATTCAAATTCAAACAAAAAAAAGTGACTAGAAAATAATATATATTCATGGAAAACCGTGCCACGCGTATCTAAAAGGATAGTATCTAAATTATTTCCTGAAAAAAGAAAAGGACTGGAGAGTAATCCATGCCATAATACGTTCTATTGAAGGCTTGGGATTTGTCAACTAATCATAAATGCTAGTGGGTAGTAAAATTTAATGATTTTGGCTGTCATACTAATACATGATTGTGCATTTAAAGCAAAATGTCGACCATCTTCGTTCCTCACTCTTTACTTTAGCCAAGTTAGCTAACCACTACGTGCAGCTCAGAGCAAGTTGGCGTTGACGTTTGCGTCGGTGTTATACATTGTGGATTGTATTGTACTAGAACTAACTCCGAAGCCCATGAACCAGGTCAACATAAAATGGTCTGACGAAGAATCGTTTGAACCTTTTTTTTTTATCATTGAGTAAGAAAATTAGTTTAAAAAAATAGCAATAACTTTTGTACAAAAAAAAATGTTGAACAACAGATTAATGCACCAAAGTTAAATAGGCCAAACTCGTAAATCCGTTTTTTTTTTTTTTTTGTACTAAATAAATCCGCTTTCAAATAAGGCTGCAAAATGTCCAATACATGTTAAAGTAATGGCTGGCCGACAAACAGCTTGAATTTGATCATCACCCAGGGCATGTTGATAATTGTGTACGTGAAACGTGTTGCGTCCTTTCTTTCAAGTTTCAACCATTCCAGGCTGTTACCATAGCCAAATGACAAGAACTTCCTAGTCTTCTCGTCTTAAAATCAGACATTAACTTCCATTGACTTTTCCCCCTCGCAAATTCTGTGTTTTTGCCTCAATCTCAATAATGGATTGCAATTTTCCGCACAATTCCAAATTCATAAAAGCAACGTGAAATATTAGATTTACAAACTTTTTATTTATAAACTCTAACTATATATTCTCCGTAATATATACATAGTTGCTTTTGTAAATTAAAATGTTTATAGATATAACTCTTCTCAAAAACAAATATCACAGCACAGCTGTTTGTTTCGTCTCTAGCTATGGGGAAGCAAAATTATCCGGTTGCCTCTTTGGTGGTGTAGGGTGAACTTGGGTTTATTTGGTCACGTCTGAGTAAAAGTCTTAAATGTAGATGGCTGGGTGAGAGGTGGATACTTAGCTAGATGTATAGGCAGAACTATCGGTACACATTGCTCTGTTCAAACTTCATTGTTGCAATTGCCTTTGTTCATATCCAATATACCAAGGCTGGATGGAGTTACGTGACTGCATGCCGAGTCAGTGAATGAAACAGACACCAAAAAGAGCAGAGTCAACGGAAGAATTAATGGCAACAGCTACGGACTTCTTAGAGAATAATATAAATCATTAAAAAAAAATTTATCTAACGTCTTAAAGTTTTGGATTGAGGTGGTTCTTTACATGATATCAAAACTTCAGTGACCACAAGGTCATGAGTTCAATCCTCACTGCCTCTCACTTTCTAGTGGAATTAAATAAAGATAAACTTACGCTTTAAGTCCAAATGGCTCTTACGTGAGGGAGTATGTTAAAGAATAATACAAACCATTAGAAACATCCTCACCCAACACCTTAAATTTTTTGAATTGAAGTGATTCTTTATAGGGTCTAAGTAGGGTAAGCGACTTATCAGCGACCTATTTGACTTACATCAAGTGCATATCTTTCATACTAAAAAAATATATATTCAAGTGATTAAAATTAATCTAGTGGTGAGAAATTTGAATAATTTGTACGAGAAGATCATAAGTTCAAATTTCAGTATCACCATTGACAATGTGTGTGTGTGTGTATATATATATATATATATATTCCTTTATTAAAAATATAAAAGGTAGGATTTATGTGAAAATACTTATAAAATGGTGGATAAAATGGTAAAAGCTAATTTTATTTTATTTTTTCAAATTTAGTGTAAGATATATGGGATTAATATTTGTCCTTATAAAGGATATATAATTGTGTCATCATAGTCAAAATTACAATGTTTTATAATGAGAGAAACATTTACACAATACAAATCATAGTGGAAAAAGTAAAATATATTTTAATTTAAATATTAGATTAAAAATAGTCATTTTGATTAAAATAACTGTCTCTTAAAAGAACAAATATTTTTTCCAAGAAGTCTTCAATACTGTTTGACTACTGAAGGTATTTCCAATTTAGGTCTAGCTTAATATATTTAGTGAAATAAAACAAACTCAAGCCTTGAGTAAAATTTGTTTAGAAGATTACCAAAAAAAAAAAAATTGTTTAGAAAATATGTTGTAGGTCTTCTTTGACAAAGTCTAATCTCTGATCTTTACACTTACAAGTCGGCCTATGAAATATTATTTAGTTTAATAAAAAAAATATTTAAATCGTAAAATAATATTATTTTAATTATTTTATCTAATTCTTAATAAATCTTTGAAAGTCTAATATGCTAACAAGTTTAGGCTTGATATTTTACTTTTATCAACTTAGCTTCCTTTGTGTTGAAAGGTTCAAGCTTGTTGATCCATTTTCGTGCACCTTGTTGAGTCAGTCTTGAGGGGCTGATTGTGAGCTCCAAAGAGCAGCCTCTTCTTCTGTTTTGGCCTTTGGTATGTATACCAACCTTTAATCATGAGTTTAATGCTTAAAAATGAAAGCTTGATGCATGTTAAGGTTAAAAGATGATAACTTGTTGTTGGGTGAGGCTTATCACATCTAGAAATGCATGATTAGGTGTTTAAAATCGGTTAAAAGGGAACCTTTTTGGGATATCTTCACGAAAATGCAGAAACTGCATTCTGTCGTGAGATATCCGGATATTTGTCGAACTGATATCCGGATATTGGATATCCGGATACGTGGTTTTGGGATATCCGGATATTAGATATCCGGATATGTGAATCTGTATATCCGGATATTGCATATCCGGATATGGACAGCGAGATATCCGGATATTCTGGGATTTCGCAGAACAGCAGCTGTGTTGTGTGTACAGTAGGCTATTGGGGGTTTATGGACCCTAGTTTGATGAAGTTGAACTTCTGTATTTAATGGATTAAGCCAGAATCATGGGATTAAGGGCTTGTGGCTTTGTTAGAAGCTTTAAGACTTGAAAACGTAATGAAAATGCGTTGTCTTAATATTGTATGCTTGTGGTGCATGTTGTTGATGTATTGTTGGTCCATAACAGATTGTGAATCTGCTGTGTTTGGACTTTGAGCTGTGGACTCTTGGCTTTTGGAGTTAGCTTGCAAGGTAAGCTTTCGTGTCCTCGGTTTAGCCATGTTGTGGTTCCACCATGTCCCATGGGGGTATGGTTTATGCATGTTGTGTACATGCTTTTAGATATTTGATATGTTGATTGAACTTTACATGTAATGGCTTTTAATATGCATGTGTTGTTTCATCTTGACGGGAAGCCTGATTATGTAGCGCCATACAAGATGGTGTACCGGGGTGAATGCAAGTGGTACTTGCACGGTGTGTAGGTGATAGACGTATACCTGCACTGTCTCTGGCCAGTAGATTAGTATTGACACACATGGCATGATTATCTGCTGCATTGCATTGTTTTTGAAATGATAAATGATAAACTGTTTTGAACTTATATTGCACATGTAAGTGAGCTTGGGGTGGAAGATCCTTGAGGACTCACTGACTTACTGAGATTTCTAGATTAGAGATCTTACCCCACGTTTGGGGAATGCTTATTTTAGGATCAGGTAGTATGGGTACTGATGCCTCAGGCGGCAGGAGGCCGGAGCTTAGCTGATTATGTTTTACTGCTTTATATTAGCATGACTGGATTTGGGATGCTGTTTATGTTTTCCGCTATTTATGATATGTTGTTGTTGAGACTGATGTTGGGCATGTTGCCTTATTTGAGTGAGCATGGGAATTGTCCATGACACTTTCTGTTAGTACTTTTAGTTTGGAGTTGTATAAACTGTTAGATGGTCCGGTCTGCATTGTTGTAGTTCCGTGACTAGAGCCACACTTATATTATCTATGTTATGAGGTATTTCAGTTAGCTGTTTTATTGTAATTACATACATGCGATGTTTTATTAATTGATTATTAAGCAAGTTGGTAATGTTAATGGCATCATAATTGAAAAGAAAAAGTAATTCCGCATTTTAATTAAACGCAGCTTAATACGATATTATGATAACATTACCGGATATATACGGGGTGTTACAGTATCAGAGCCTCGTGTTCCGGGTTCGATCCTCGCCGCCCCCCACTTTCTTTCAAGTGAAATTTCTTTGTTCGCACAGGTAGGTGGACCTGTGCATTGTCTACCCTTCAAGCCCAGTGGGCTCTCGTGTGAGGGGGCGTGTTGAAATATATAAAACCATTAATGTAGCCTCACCCAACAACTTAAGCTTTTGGGTTGAATTGGTTATTTACACATGTTTAAACCCAATTATAAAGAACTAATTCAACCCAAAAAATTTAGCTGATGGGTGAGGCTACATTAATGGTTTTATATACTTCTAACACTCTCTCTCACATAAGAGCTTATTGGACATGAAGGGTCGATAATGCATAAGGCCACCTACCTGTGCTAAGAAATTCTACAAGAAAAAGTGGGGGATGACGAGGATCGAACCCGGGACACGAGGCTTTGATATCATATAAAGAACCAATTCACCCAAAAGCTTAAGTTGATGGGTGATGCTACAGTAGAGGTTTTACATACTTCTAACACTAATGATTTTTCATAATTTGTCTCACCTAAGGGTGAGATACAGTAGGTCGAAGGCGCGATGGAGTAGGTTGTCCTTACAGATTAATTTTTCTTTTAGAGCTTAAATCTCTAATTAATGAAAAAACATCTCACTTTTCTTCCAAACCTTAGCCCTCAATCTCCCTTTCTAGCTCCCTTTCTTGATTTTTGCACTATAGATGGATCAATTTTGTGTGTGTTATGTTCTCATGTGCGACTAGGATGCACAATGATGAGAAACACGTCAGAGAGGCAGTTGTCTCTGATGTGCGTCAGCTAGCTCCAAACATTGGTGAAGAACGCAGTGCCTCAACGTGCACGACTTTATGAACATATACATGAAACGCATCTTCCTGTATCATATCGATAGTACATTTGACCAAAGAAATAACCAGGTGTAATATTTTGGAAAACACATTAATACAGTCAAAAGGCCAAAAATTATAGCTAGGCACTAGGGCAACCACACAAAAACCACCATATAAGTCAGGCAATAATGCTTTGAAAACGTAAAGAATCCCTCAACACCTAGTATTTGAAATTAGCAGTAATTGATGAGATCTTTATTTTCTCACGTGTTAATTTTTTCCTTATGTTTATCAGCTGGTAGCTTTTTGTTATTAGTTTATGAGTTAGTTAATTAGTTTTGACTGAACAGATGCCATGTAGATTTTCTTCTCTTTTTTGACTCTACTATAAGTAGGTGAGTCCCTTTGTAACTTAATCACTTTTTTGCATCTTGAATCAATGAGAATACAACTTTCTCTCTCACTTCATAAGATGGTATCAGAGCTCTTCGCAAAGCTCTGATATTCGCCATTTCCTTTGCTTTTGTTTGCGTTTGTTAGATTTCTTGGATTCCTGATACTTTTGTGTTTCTTTGAAACCTGTAATTAGTGACAATCACTCCAGATGGCGAATCAGAGTTTTGCTTCAATTCAAGAACAAGTAGTTGATGTTATTCTAAGGTACCTACCAAAATTCCAATGGTGCGCTTGATTCTTCTGATCCAGGAAGTCCATACTTCCTCTATCCTAGCGAAAATCCATCTTTGGTGTTGTATCTTCCCTCATGAATGACAAGAACTATCATGGTTGGGCAAAAGCTATGAAGATGGTCTTAGTTTCCTAGAACAAGCTTTCTTTTGCGAATAGAGTCATTACCACTCTACATGAGTCAGATCCACGCTATTCAACCTAGGAGAGGTGCAATGTTCTCATGTCTACATTGTTCAATAACAAAATCTATCTCTCAATCCATTTTATGGATGGATCGTGCCTCTTATGTGTAGAACAATCTCAAGGAGAGGTTCTCTCAATTTGATATTTTCAGTATTTCAGATTTACAAGATGATATCCACCGGTTGCATTAATGAGATAGCACTGTCTCTGACTACTACACACAACTGAAAATCCTATGGGATGAATTAGAAGCACTGCAGCCAACTCCAAGTTGTACGTGCGTACATTTTTGCTGCAATGTCTCTTTGGAAGTGAAAAAGATTTGAGAAAGATACTACTCTATACGGTTTATTAAAGGACTTAATGACCAATTCTCACATGTACGATCAAAGATTATGCTGATGGATCCCTTACCATATGTTAATCGTCTGTTTTCTCTTATTATGCAACAAGAGAGACAACTGCAATTGGAGGAAAACCTTTCTAGTCTTGATGCTCCCAAAATCTTCTACAACTCTGTAGATCAGGCACAAGGAAGATAACGTGCTCAAGTTCGTGGCAGAGGACGTGGATTTAATGCTAGACGAGGAAGACCAAAATTTTCAAGGTTATGCACACATTGTGGCAAGACTAGTCACACGATGGAAACATGCTTTGAAAAGCATGGATATCCACCTGGTTACAAACAAAGGAACTCTGTGCATAAAGCCAACGTAGCTGCAGCAGGTGGCCAAGATCAACTCTTAGAGTCCTTGGAGCATGGGAGCAGCGATGTGAAGGTCGATTTCACCAATAATCAATACTAGACAATACTGGAGCCGATACAACAAACAAAGCAACAAAATTTGCCTATCCAGCAGAACTCATCCCATGCATGCAATTTTGTAAAATCAAAGGCACTCGATTTTGAGACTGTTGAGCCTTCTTCAGGTAATTACAAAGACCAGTGGATTCTGGACACTGGAGCCACTGATCATATTACACATTCTCTTGAATACTTATCATCCATTCGAAAGATTGAGCTCATTGCCATTTCATTACCTAATGGAAATCAAGTGCTTTCTTTTCTCGCTGGAACAAAGTCACTTCAACTGACAAATGTGTTGTTTGTTAAAGATTTTAAGGTGAATTTGATATCAATCAATAGATTGGTACATAATTCTAATTGTCAGGTGATTTTTTAGCCACAGATATGCACTATTCAACACCTTCCATGGTAACGATTGATTCTGCTAAGCTGGAAGCAGGGCTGTATATACTTGATCACAAGTGCAGTGCTGAGAATAAACCCGATATCAATATAGGAGAAAGTTCGTGGAAGCCAACTTGCAACAAAAGTTCTACAATACAAACAGATGCTGCTGATATATTGCATATGTGTCTAGGTCATTGTTCAAAGTCTGTAATAAAAGCAATGATACTTCATTTTCCTTTTATTTCTTGTAATAAAATAAATGATCATTGTGATGTTTGCCATCTAGCTAAACAAAGAAAGTTACATTTTAATCTCATCTTTACTGTTTTGAGTGCAGCATTTGACTTAGTTCATATTGATATATGGGGGCCTTACTCAATACCCTCTATTCATGGGAGTCGTTATCTCTTGACTATAGTAAATGATCACACACGGTTCACTCTGGGAATTCTCATGAAGTTAAAAGCTAAGACCATAAGTCATATTAAAGCCTTTGTAACACTTGTAGAAAATCAATTTAGGACAATTATAAAGACTTTTCGCAGTGATAATGGCCAAGAGTTTTTTATGCAAGAATTTTTTTCTCAGAAAGGGATAATTCATCAAACCACTTACATTGACTCTCCTCAACAAAATGGAACCGTGGGGGGAGGAAATATCAGCATATACTTAACATAGCAAGGACCTTTCTCTTATAGAGCAAACTTCCTAAGAACCTGTGGTGCTATTGTATTTCCCACGCCATTCATCTTATTAATCAGCTTAGTTCCCCAATGCTACACAATAAATCCCCTTATGAGCTACTACACAACGAACCACTTGTTTTCATTCACCTAAGAACATTTGGATGTTTTGCCTATGCTTCCATTATCATGGCAGGGTGTTCAAAGTTTGAACCTCGGGCTAGGAAGTGTGTTCATCTTGGTCATAAAGATGGAGTAAAAGGGTATTTCCTTTATAACCTAACCTCTAAAGAAATATTTCTCTCACATAATGTGATTTTTTATGAGCAATATTTTCCTTTCTTTAATCAACACCTGAAGTCTCATGATCAGTCTTGGCCATTTGTTACTGATTCATCTACTCCTTATAATGTACCCACACAACATCAATATGAAGAAGCTCCTGATATTTCAGTCATTCCATTTAATACAGATATGCCACCTCAGTCACATACTCCCATCGACTCAATTGTGTCACATTTTCCTTTTCATACTGATGTCTCCACTGATGATGTGTTTATTCCTCAAAGACGCTCATCTAGAATAAGAACAAGGGCAAAATGCTTAAATGATTTCCACTATACCCTTTCTGATGCCAATTCCCTCTATCCAATATTTATGTTGTTTCATACAACAAATGTTCTTCTGCATATTCCACATTTTGCCATAATATTAGTAGCTTTGTCGAACCACGAACTTACAAACAAGCAGCAAATTCCCTTGAATGGGTTGAGGCTATAAATGAGGAGATTAAAGCCTTGAACCGTAACCAAACTTAGTCATTTGTTGATTTACCAAATGACAAACGCCGCATTGTCTCTAAATGGGTCTATAAGATAAAACATAACACAGATGGCTCTATTTCTCATTACAAGGCACGACTAGTGGCAAAATGGTATAATCAAATAGAGGGAGTAGACTATTTTGAGACTTTCTCACCAGTTGCAAAATTGACAACCATTAGACTTCTATTGGTAGTGGCAGCATCGCGAAATTGGTTTCTGGAACAGCTTGACATCAATAATGCCTTTCTTCACGATGATCTATCTGAGGAGGTCTATATGTTAGTACCAGAAAGTGTCTCACCCCCATCCAAACCAAGTTTGCAAACTTCAAAAGTCCCTTTATGGACACAAATAAGCTAATAGGCAGTGGAACACTAGACTCACCTCAGAGCTGTTGCTGCTTGAATTTTCACAATCATTAGGTGATCACTCATTATTCACCAAGGTATCTGATGGCTCATTTACAGCCTTACTAGTATATGTGATGACATGGTACTCGCGGGTAATAACATGGATGAAATCAATTCAGTAAAAAGTCATTTGGGCAAGCTATTTCGTATTAAGGATCTTGGATCATTAAGATTCTTTCTTGGGCTTGAAGTGGCCCATTCTGAAAAGGGGATAGTATTGAACTAAAGGAAGCATGTCCTTGAAATGCTTTCTGACAGTGGGCTGCTTGGGGCTAAACCCATTTCCACTCCAATTGATCCCACCACTCATCTTTGTCAAAACCAAGGGGAACCTTGTTAGGAGCCTAATGCATATAGTTGCCTTGCAGGGCGTCTCCTTTACCTCACCAATACCAGGCTTGACATAACATTTGTCATTCAACAGCTAAGTCAATTTGTCGTTAATCCTATGCAGGTGCATTTTGAAGCTGCTTGTCGGGTATTGAGGTATCTAAAGGGGTCACCAGCCAAAGGTATCTTCTTCTCATCAACGAGCACTCTCACCTTATCAGGATTTGCTGATGCAGATTGGGCTACTTGCCCTGATACTCGTCGTTCTACTACTGGTTTTGTGTCTTCTTAGTCTCTTCTTTAATTTCGTGGAAATCCAAAAAGCAAAGCACTATCAATAGGTCTTTAGCAGAGGCTGAGTGTAGAGCTTTAGCAAAACTCACTTGTGAGCTTCAATAGAGGACCTTCCTGTTAAACAATCTTCTTTTTGAGATTCCCGGCCCAACAATGGTTTGTTGTGACAATCAGGCAGCAATTCACTTAGACCACAATCTGACTTTCCATGAATGAAGCAAGCATATAGAGCTTGATTGCCACATCACTAGAGAAAAGATGGTGAAGGGATTAATTCATCATCTTCTTATTCCTTCAGCTCAACAACTATCTGATATGTTCACCAAAGGTCTCCATCCAGCTTTTCTCAGGGATTTTGTGTCCAAGTTGGGTCTCTTACACATCTACCTCCCAACTTGTGGGGGTGATGAGATCTTTATTTTCTCACGTGTTAATTTTCCCCTTATGTTTATCAACTGGTAGCTTTTTGTTATTAGTTTCTATTATTAGCTTATGAGTTAGTTAATTAGTTTTGGCTGATCTGTTAGTTTGTTTGACTGAACAGATGCCACGTAGATTTTCTTTTCTCTTTCGGCCTTACTATAAGTAGATGAGTCCCTCTGTAACTTAATCATTTTTTTGCATCTTAAATCAATGAGAATACAACTTTCTCTCTCACTTCGTAAGAGTAATTACAATAATAGACAACATCATAAAACAAGATACTATCCTTGCTATTATCCCACAACTTGGGCTAATTGTTTCCGCAATGATAAAAAGATTAGTTTGTAAGTTTAGAGCTATGAGAATTGCAAAACACGATAGCAAGGAAAACGATTAGTTATTAGATCTTGTTCTGCGCTAAATAGCTCACAGGTCTCATAGCACCAACGAGCAGGACTTCTTTTCCACAAACCTCATCTTGTTCTGCTTCTTTTCGTTCTTTGCCCTTTGCATGACATAATATTCACTCTTTTCTTTTGTATCTTTGGTAAAAGGATACCAACCGACATTCACATTTATTTAGACTTAATTAACGTTCAAATTCCCTTTGGAAAAAGGTAATATGAGAATGTTATTTAGCTAAAGACTCAGGCTCAGAGTTGGTGAAAATTCACAAAGTATAATTTCATTATTTAATAAATTTATCAGTAGATTGATTACTCGATTAATTTAAATATTTTATAAAATTAATAGAATGTCTTAATTAACATACTATGTTCAATTTTATATTTTGTAATAATTAATTTACGTAAATAATTGTTACATAAACGATATATTTTTTTCAAATATTTTTTATCATTATAGGTTTATTTACTAAAAAGAAATATTATAAAATAATGAAAAAAAAATTTCTCTCATTTTTAAAGTGATAGAGAAAAATTATAATATATGTAGTATAATAAACTCCTCATGAATAGTAAATACATCTAATTTATATCTTGAGTATACAAGCATATTTTGCATACATGAATCTACTTTAAAGTACATATGAGTTTAGAAATATAATAATAGGATGAATTAAAAAAAACTTATTATCACCTAAGAGGATAAGGGATTAAATTTTTAAAGGCAACAAAATTAAAATATTACTGTTTTAATAAAAAATTACAAAAACATTGCAGTTTTGAACCAATTTCAGGATCTATTGCACTCATCCACGCTTAATTTGGGCAAAATCACTCATGTCCTACTTAGGCGTGACCATTAAGCCACTCACGCCTTTTCCAGATGTGACCTTCCTGGATGACCAGCTTTTCTTGGGTGCGACCCAGCACACTAACATGCCTAATTTGGGCACGATTGACCCAATTGTCCTTTATTTAAACTCATCTTCTCTCCACACTCTTCACAAATCTTCTCCATCATAAACTCTTACTCTTACATATAAGTTCACTTGCCTATTCATAAACTCTTTTGTGTTTTTTGTTTATATATTTAAGAATGAGTTCACATTCTGATTCTGTTTGTGTTGTTCTATATTATAATGTAGGGGTGTTCATCAACCGATCCAAACCGATTCAAACCGCGAAAACCGAACCGAAAAATCGGAAACCGAAAGAAAACCACAAATTTTAATTGGATTGGATCGGTTTTCGGATGGGTTGATGAAAACCGATCCAATATATTTAATTATCCTCTACCTACTTGTCTTTTCTCCAATCATAGCCCAAAAATTTCTAAAATCAAGACCCATTAACTCATCAACTAAACCAAAAAAAAAAACTTAGTCACCTCTCATCAACTATAGTATTGTTTACTGATATTTTTGTATTTCAAATTTTTTTTTACAAAGTCAATATATATAAAAGATGTTATTTGCACAATAATCACGAAACTAATTTTAGGATATTCAAAAAACCGAAAACCGATCCAATCCAAACCGAAAAAAATTGGATTGGATCGGATCGGATTTGAAAAAAAATCTAAACCGAATGGATGATTACATGATCAAACCGAAAGGATTGGATCGGATGAGTTTTACTTCCAAAACCGATCCAATCCAGACCGCGAACACCCCTATTATAATGGTAGAAAAGTGGAAGGTCAACGTGATGTAATTTTTGAAGGCGAGAAAAGGTCAACGCGTATCAAGCGCAACAATTATCGATCTGCATCAGAAAATCTGTCAAAAATTAGCTCTTGAAGGTAAATAATATATCACTCTGGCCAGGATAAGAATATGGTGCAAATGTGATGTAGAAGCATGGTACAGAAGTGGGGTGACTTCTACCGGCTGATCTGAAGGTCACTCTCCAACTGTGTCTGGGTCAAAGCTCAAACTGATCATGAAGTCGTCAACATTTACATAAGACCACGACTGATGCCCGTGACTACCAACAATTTTTAAGTCACTAATAAATTCTTAGATCTCTAACAATTTCCTAAGGGACAAGCAAATTCTTAGGTTACTAACAAAATCCTAAGTCACAAACAAATTCTTAGGTCATTAGCAAATTCCTAAGTCACTAACAAATTCCTAGGTCACTAATAAATTTCAAGTCACTAGTATAACATATCTATTATTGTAATTAAAAAATATAGAAACCAAATATTAAGACTTATTTGACTGATAGAGCTTTGTTGCGCAAAAAAACTCAAGGAAAAATCTAAGGAAAAGTCAAAGCAAAATCTTAGAAAAAAAGGTATGAAATGAACAAGTGAAAAGTGAGGGTATATATAGGCCAGCTAGGTCATGCCTAGCTTTGACGTAAGTGGTCACACCTGAAAATGGCATGAATGGCTCAGTGGTCACGCCTAAGTGCGATTTGAGAGAGTGCAATAGATCCGTAAATTGGTTCAAAACAATAATATTTTGTAATTTTTTATTAAAAAACAATATTTTAATTTGTTTTTGCCAATTTTTAAAAGATCAATATAATTGAACTTTGGAGACATAACTATGTAAAAGAAGGAAGAAATATAACATCTTTAATTTTTAAATATAATTTAATATTTTTTTAACAGAATATAACTAAAGAAATTAAATATAAATTGGGAAATATTTTTGGAGATAACTATCCCATGTTATACACTCATCAAATTTTGTGCTAGTTTTCTTTTTTCTTTTGTTTTAAAGTGTGAATCCCACATATCTATCCTACACACATGAGAGAACTATCTCAAGTAACATGAGATTAGTAACTTCCGTACAAATTTTATGAGCCCAAAATAAGAAAAATAAATAAAGTAATTGGTATTTTATGATATGGCTCCCTAACCCTAACTGGGCGAAACTCAGAGAGCAAGAGAAACTCGTGATCAACGGCGAAAAACCGAACCACCCAACCTTCGATCGCTGATTTGGGTAGGAAGTCTAGACCCCCTGCCTGAAATTTTCCCCTATTCGTGATTTTACATATTGCGTTTTAGCACACAAACTGTTTGAGGAAATGCTCCAATGCTTTGGATGATACTCTGGCTGCACTTTTTCTTATTTTCTTGTTGGGTTCTCTTCTGAAAATTAAGATTTCCTTTCCCTGCACTGAATTCTGAGTTGCTGTTGTACTCCTTCTCTGCCTATTCGGAAGAGGATGATATCAACCTTTGTGAAATAAGCTTTCTGACTTCAGCCTTGGTCCCCTAGTATTCTTGATATAAATTGACTATGCATGACAGGAAATTGTACTATAAAGCTGCACCTTTGCAAATTGTCTCCCTGAATTGCTGTGAAGAGTATATTTGAAACTAACCATTTGTATGAATCTGTAATTCTGTTTTTTGAGTTGTATGAGTGATTCTATACAGAGCCATTCGATTGCATGTGGTTGGTCCTCGGTTTTGAGCATTTTTATGAGTTCCTTTAGTAACGAAGTTACTTACAGTGACTTCTATCCCAATCATGGCTTCTGTGTGAGATTTTTTCTTTGTCTTGTTGTGTCCGTGAAGTTGATGCCCAAAACTTGGCTTTTAATCTGAATTGTGCCAATTTGTAAGCAGGAGGTCAATGAATTTTAATCATGACTCAGTCCTATCCTGTTACTTTGTTAGCCATGGGCAATTCAAAGCACCCAATGTGGATTTATTTTGCTTGTTGAATTAATTGGGTTGTAGCCCTACAGCCTACTGTCTCGTGTTACCTGAAGGATAGAACCTATGAGCTGTAGTTGGTTTCCAACAACTCAGGATTATTTTACAGGTTTGCAATGGCCTTCCGTAGATTTTAAGTCTCTGTCCCACAGTGGCAGCTTCTTAAGCTTATCAAAGCTCTGACTTTTATGGCCATTGTCAATTATTCTATGTGTAGTTGTCTTGCAGTCTTGCAGTTTCAGGCTGAAAATTATATGTATTATTAAATTTTGTCAGTGGTTATAGTTTAATAAGTTTGATATGAACTATTTTTAATATAGCATTTTTTTTCTTGTTCGTCCAGGTTTTCCAGTTCAACTGCTCAACTGCTCGACCCAGTGACCCGGCCTTCTGAGTTCTGACCAAAGCAACTTCCAGTGCCGGTGATACAGCCATATATTTCTGGTATATCTCTAAGCCCTACACCTTTACCATCACTCTCTGCTCTCTACCAGACTAGCAGTTTCTACTCCATTCCCAAGATGGACACCGAACATTTTAGAGATCCTATCGACAAGCTCAAGGCTATTCAAATTGTTGATGACCAAGATGAAGATGAAGACAACGATTTTGATGATTATGATGACGATGATGAAGAATCTGAACCTGTCACTCTTGGTTTTGTTGACAAGCCCAAGAATCAATGGTATCTTTGCCGTCAATATTTCCCAAGCAAAGCTGGTGGAGTCCCGGTACTTTACCATCTCATATAATTCTCTCACACTCTGCTTCTGTCTTGCTTTATTCAATGAAACCCAAGCTTGAGTTTCTGATGATTATATGATCTGTTGTGATGTGAATGATAGGCTTGGCTTGACCCTCTGAATTTACCATCAGGGAGGTCCTCTGTGTGTGACATTTGTGGAGACCCTTTACAATTCCTGCTTCAGGTACGATGCTAATGCCTCATGCTATTATTTGATGTGCATATGGTTTGTATTGTCCGTGTGGATCATAATAAATTGTATAAAACCCTTTAACTGCAAGGTTTATGCACCAACTGAGAAGGAAAGTACTTTTCACCGGATGCTGTTTGTTTTTATGTGTCCTTCCATGACATGTCTTCTCAGGGATCAGCACGAGCAATGGAAACGCTATCCGGAGAAGCCGTCTAGAAGGTCAGTAAAATCGTCTGTTAAACAAAGTTTTCCATTTTTTAGTTCCTTCATTGATCTCTGATTATGTAATGATTTATTGAAGTGTGAAGGTTTTCCGTTGTCAATTAGCTCGTGTTAATCCTTTTTACTCAAGTGAATGCCCTGAGTATGATGGGGGGCACAAACCTACTGGCAATGGAGGTTGGTTTACTCATCATCATTATATTCTTGCTTCATTTTGCAGAAAATAATCCCATCTTATAAAAATTTGTTGTGATCATTTTTATAAGGGAAAAGTGTTTCTCTAGCAACAAGAGATAAAATTATTTTCTGCAGCCCAAAAACAACGTCGTTTTGGGGTTTAGGAAAAAAAATGTAGGGTATTTTGGAAATTTTACGTTCCTCTTGTATCACGAATTTTACTAAAATACCCCACATTATTTTTCCTAAACCATAAAACGATGTCGTTTTGAGGTTACAGAAGATAACTTTATTTCCTATTGCTGGAGAAACATTAATCCTTTTTTATAAATTCATTTTCTACCTGAGTTTTATGAATGTTTAATTGTTTACGGTAATTGTTTCGCTGGGGAAAATCAAGTGTTCGTAATTGTCAAGAGGTCCTCTATTTTGTTGTGGTAAAGATAGATTGTTGTTTCCGTTGGGATCTTTTTTTTCTGGCCTTCTTAGTTGTGTCTGTTGATTCATGAATCTTTATACTTGTGATTGTCTCGTTGTGAGACTGAAGAGTAATATTAAGGATTCCTGCATGAGTTAGATAGTGTTCATGATTACATGTTAGTACGTTACCATCTTTCCGCAACTGCTATATGGTGGTATCATGCTTTTATAAGGAAAAAAATTGATACAATGTCAAAGTCACCTTTCAATACCAAAATTTGGTTTCCCTGAACAAGCCGCTCTCACGTTGTATTCTTATTTGTACTATTATTTTTACTTAACATATAATTAATATGTGGCCTTTTGTTCATTAAAATAAGCGGATTAGCAATTTCAATGACTTAGGTGTTGGAGTACAACATTGTATAAAACTGTTTTTGTTCCACTCTACTTCTATTCATATAAATTCTCTTCTTACTTTCAGCTGCTCTTTGCGATTGGTGTGGTACCTGGAAAGGAGATAAGTTGTGTAGTAGTTGCAAACAAGTACGGTATTGCTCCGAGAAACATCAGGTAACTGAATTGCTTATATGTGTCATTTAGTTTTCTTTCCATAAGTTTGATTTATATAAAATTCCTTTTCTCTTTCAACTTACAGGCTGTGAGTTGGCGCTCAGGGCATAAAATTGCTTGCCAGCAGTTGAAAGTTCCGTCATCTTTTTGTGGACAGAACAAAAGTGGAACCACTTCTTTGGAGTCTCATAAAGGTCACAGAGGTTTGAGATTTTGTATATTTTAACAGGGTTTATTTTCTTCTTATTAATAACATAAAAATTAGCCCTTTTCAGATGAAATCTAAATACAGCAACTAATTATAGTAGTGCTCAGGCATAAAAATCTAATTCTGAATTTTTGAAGGAAAAGAACTTATGAATGTGACAAGATATTTAAATTTGTATCTGGCTAAGAAACTTCAAACATGCTTGACAACATTCCAAAATAAAGCATGGACTGGTCATTAGAGGTTACTGTCTAAAATTTTATGATACCTACTATTTAGCTTCCTGCTGGTTCACATCTGAGATCGTTACCAATTACCATACAGTTGGAAGCAACAATGTGTGGCCTGAATTTGAGATCATCATTGAAGATGAAAGTGAATATAACAAAGACAAAACTGATGACAATACCTTAGCCAATTCCTTGATCTCGAGGAACGCGATTGATGACACAATGAATTCACTTTTGGATAATTTTCAGGTATTATCTCTTGTTTTTTAATAAGGTTATATTACTTATTTAAGTAGATTATTTGATAATTATATTGTCCGGAACAGGGTGATGATGACAAAAGGAGTTGGGCCTACTTCCAGGAACGCATTGCCAAAGTCCCTGAACAAGTATTGAGGTGATTAATATTTAGCAAATTTAAAGTTAACTAATCTGGAGAACTGCCTTAGGTGCCGCCCTTACGGAGGCATATTATTTACCAATTTGAATGGGAAAAAATGTTTCCCAAATGGGATTATCTTGCCTTTGGATATAAGTAAGCAGGAAAGCTGGAGAAATATTCATTGCCTATGACTGTCTAACCTAACGTTTGAGAGATATCAACCTTTTTCAAGATGCTATTTTTGCATAATCTGACAATGATTACTGTTTAAGTCGGGGCCTCGGGGGACAAAAGTTGGAATTTAGATTATGCATCTTAATTGCCTCCAAAATCACATTATAAAAGGCACATTACTCTGATAATCATGTTTTTTATGTTATAAAAAATTTACCGTGTATGACCTGGCTAATGGTATTTATTTTATCAACTTATTTGTGTTTAATTACAGTTTTGGTACTTACATATGGTAAAAACAGGTATTATAGGAATACTAATGCTAAGGCAATATGGCCCGTTTCAAGTGGTCGGCCATCCAAAGCTGATATCCCGAAATGCATTTACTGTGGTGGACCTATGTGTTGTGAATTTCAGGTAGTTATTCGAGAAATCAGTAGTTGAAGCTCATTGTATTCTGTGAATAAATTTTTGGTACCACTGTTGTATTCAAGTGGGTACAACATTTTTTCACTTTTAGAAAAAATTTCAACACTTTTCAAATTTCTTTTTCCTGTCACATTGCACTTTTTTCCAAAAGTGAAAAAATATTATACTTGGATAAAAAGTGGTACCAAAAAAGTGGAAAAATATTGTACTTACTTGAATACCAAAGTGGTACCAAAGATTTATCCGTATTCTGCATGTACTACTATTTCTCTCGCTTGGTCAACCAAATGTTTGCTCGATTCCTTTAGATTCTGAGTTGTGAATGTTGGTGGTTCCAGATTTTGCCACAGCTGCTGTATTACTTCGGGGTTGATAATGAAGCGGACTCTTTGGATTGGGCGTCAATTGTCGTGTATACATGTGAGGCCTCTTGCGAGGCAAGTTTGGCTTACAAAGAGGAACATGTTTGGGTCCAAATATATTCAGCTTCCACTATCTTACGGTGAAATTTTGCTTTTTAATTTTTGTGCTCAATGTAAGAGCCTTGGTGGAAGTATGAGGTGGTAATATCTTTATTTGCTTCAGCCATCTATATTTAGGATCATGACAGTTGATTGTATAATTTAATAGGCTATTATTTCTTTTATACATATTTGTTTTTGGTATTCTGTATACATTTAATCATTTATAAAGCAATGCCTTCTGAGCGTAAATAACTAACAAAATAACTAGTTCTTTTTCTATATTCATGCAGAAAGAATCCTTTATATTGTTATGTTTTGATAATTATTTCGTTTTTGTTATACCGAAACCATCTTTCAAAGCTGGGACATTCTGGGATGAGCAAAAATTGTCTAGGGAGAAATAATAGTTAGATGTAAAAGTCGTTGACACCAGAGAAGAAATGAAAATGAAGACAGATTCTGCCGTAAGCTCATTAAAGTTTGCCTCAATAGAGTTGTAATTATGGTAATTTTAACTTGGACAAACCTTCAAGTGTTGTTTCTTTTCCTTTTATTTGTATAATATTAAAAGATAACTTGTTTATTTTATTCTATTCCATAATACCTTGTTATTTAAGGTTTTATAAATTTTTATAAAAGGTTGAAAAATCCCCTGCATGTTACCAAAGCTCGTTATCGCTAATCTTATTGGCTGCGTTGTTCAAGATTAGTTTTGCTTGACTCAAGAAAATAAAATCGTGGAAATTAAAGGAGTAATACATATTCTTGTTTTTAGTTCTACAGTATACATTTGATATCAATACTGTGAGCTAAGACAAGAAGAACTAAGCGAGGAGTTTAGAAATCTGCTCCTCTCAAACAAAGATCATAACTAATCCTTAATATTTACATTTTTCTTGTTTAATCATTATTATGTAGCAGTAACTCAATATGAAATTAATATTTCTTATGTTATTAGAGATATTTTTATCTCTTTCACACACATAAAAATATATGGGATTCTAGTTTTTTTTTTTTTTTTCCCTCTTCCCTTTACATGGCTCCACACTCTTATGTATGGACAGGAAATAAAATTATCTCCTTAAATATACATAGATTGGTTCACGCTGGAATCTTGTATTCGAAGAGAAACAAACTGAAAACAAACAAAAGCAATTGAGTTGGGTCACTTATAAGGAAGTGCCTAGGGCTACCAGCATAGCTCAAAACCAGTCCAAAAGCAACTAAAGTCAAAATTCTAAAAGTTCATCAGTGGTCCAAATACTTACGCATTACTATTTACTAGTTATAGTTCAGGGTCTTTATCATGAACAGGGAAAAATTGCAATACCAAATCCTTGACAACCTGAATCAAAGCCTTGAAATCATTGCTACCCAATTCAAGGCAATCTCTGATTAACCCACCTTCCACCACCTCTATTTGCAACGTCTCCATCAGTTCCTGTCATTGTATAGGCTAAAATCTATGAATACTTCAACTATTTTAAGTAATATTACTAACAAAGTAACCCACACAATCAATTGCATATATACATACGAGTGCAAATACATATATAATTATGGTCAATCATAAGCTCGTATAACAAGGTTTCTCTTATTAAACAAAGGTGAAAAAAGTAATAAAACTTGAAAAAAATAAATAGCAAAAAAATAAAGGTTAAATTAAATTTTGTATCCTTATATTTGACGTTCACTTTAAATCTAATCTCTATACAGAAAAAGTATTTGCTCTGGTCCCTAATTGAGAAAAAAAAAGTTCTCATTAAGTCCCCATGTTTACCATAGGCATAATAACTACATGAACTACTCATACGTGTAACTCTAGCTTGTGTTTGACTAGTTATGTTAAATTAAATTGTTCATTGCAGCAATGAATTTAAAACAAAACACAAGATACTATCCCTGATATTGACCACCATATGAATTGCAAAAGACAATAACAAGGGAAAGGGTAAAAGAGCACATAATCAAGTAATATTTTAGAGGAGAAGATAAAATTGGTTATTGCAAACTATATGAAAACATGAATATGAATAGGAAAACAATTAACATTAAATCAAAAAGTGCATGCCATGCTTACATAAACAAATTAAAATTTTAACTTTCACCAAAAAGAATTAAAATTAAAATTAAAAAGTTAACCACAAAAAAAAAAATAGTAAATGAAACGACGTAGTACGTACCGATTGGCCAAACGCTTTAAGGAGCTTGCGATAGAGCGATTTAGAGACGGTGAGGACATTTTGGTAATTTCGGGAAACCCAAGCAGACCTTTGCGCGGCCGATTCCATGCGAGTCAACTCAGTCAAGCCACTCAGCAACTCGTTCATGTCCGAAACGGCGCCGTAGAGTTCCGTAAGGGGCAATTCCCTCCACGTCCACATCCAAGTGGACCACATGATCCTCCAGAAGCCAAAGCCCAGCCCCCGCTCCAGCTTGTCGGCGATGCCCCTGGCTCGGTCGGCGCCGGCGACATCGCCACGTGAGGAGCGGAGGTTGGCGACGCCGTTGAAGAGGGAGTGTGCGAGAGATGAGAGGTTTCGATAGTGATTGTAAAAGGAGAAGAATAGGGATTGGGTAGGAGATGGTGCTGATGTGAGAAGAAGGAAGGCGATGAAGATCACAAGGGTTGATTTTGATCGTACGGTTCGCATTTGATTCGGAGTTTCAAAACGAAGGAAATGCAAAAACTTTTGCCTCGTGTTTGCAAGTTTGGAACAAGTTAAGGTTGATTATAGATTTAGGAACAGTTTCCTTTAAATTTATTAATTTTTCTTTTTTGGTACACAAATTTATTAATTATATACACACAAGTTATGAACAACTTTTAATAATTTTATTTAATATTTATTAAAATATACATAAAAAAAATGTATGATATATTGGCATTCATATAGATCCATCTGAAGAGGAAAAAAAATGTGGTTTATATATTTATTTTTTTTGTATTTTGATGAATATTAGATAAAATTATCTAAAATAATTTTAGAAACTTTAAATTCAATATATATATATATATATATATATATATATGGGTAAAGGATTTCTCCGGTCAATGAAATTAAATTATCTCCATTGAGCCCAAAACGACGTCATTTTAGGATAGAAATCAAGATATTTTTGTAATTTTAATATATTGTAGGATTATATTAGTGTTTATCATTATAATTTTTAATCTTATAATCCAAAACGACGTCGTTTTGAGTTCACTGGAGATAACTTTATCTCCAGTGACTGGAGAAATACTTTTCCCTATATATATATATATATATATATATATGCGAAAAATATTTCTCAAACAGCTTGAGATAAGTTTATCTCAAGCTACCCTAAAATTACGTCGTTTTATTTATTTATTCCTTATATTAATTGACTCACCTTTACATGGTTATCATTTCCTTTTTCTCTCTCTTCCTTTATCACCATTGATCTATCTTTGTACGGTTATGATTTAGTAGCCGAAGATAAAATTATCTCAAGCAACTTGAGAAACGATAAGTCATATATATATATATAGGAAAAATATTTCTCCGGCAACTTGAGATAAGTTTATCTCCGGCTATCCCAAAACGACGTCGTTTTATTTATTTATTTCTTTATGTTAATTGATTCACCTTTGAATGATTATGATTCTCTTTTTTTCTCTTCCATTATTACCATTGATCTATCTTTGTATGGTTATGATTTAGTAGATGGAGATAAAGTTACTTCCGGCAGCTTGAAAAATAATAAGCCTATATATATATATATATATATATATATATAGGAAAAGTGTTTATCCTTTTAAATGACACAATTTATATCATTTCACTCTCACAAAGAGGTGGGACCCACACCTTTATTTTTTTGTCAACTCTCTCCTCCTTTATCTATCTCTTTCTCTCTCTTAAAATAACACAACTTTACATCCTTTAAAATGACACACACTTTACCCTATATATATATATATATATATATATATATATATATATATATAGGTATTGAATTCGTTAAATATATTTGAAAAATTGTTAATTAACTATCTTCGTGCTACGTTAACTAGCGAGTATTTACAAGTCATTAAATCAGTTTCACAGTTAATATAACTTACTTACGTCCATCAGATTTTTAGGCATATTAATTACCGGGTATATATTGACATATATTGAGAAGTTTCCTACGTGGATAACATCTCTTCAGAACATATATTGTTATTTATTGTTAAAAGGAAAAATTTGGAAAACATATTTCATTTTTAAACATTACTAAAAATATTTTGACAATCAATATCATTACAAAGCATTCAAATCAGAGTAAAAATTAATTTAGATACTTTATTTAGCATATTTCATAATATTTATAAATATATTTATTTTAGGAAAATCTTACAATCAAAGTGTTTAACAATATTTTTATTTATAAGTCTTTTTTATCATTATTTCCCAATTTTCAATTGATTTTTTTAAAAAAAAATATATTTCAAAATTATGATAACAAATAACTTTATCATTTATTATATTTTATTGAATAAAGGAAAAAATAAAAATTAATTATCAAATTGTCTTGATTTATAATAAAATTGATGTTTTTGAATTTGCACCGATTTGACAATAAAATCAGTGATCAAATTATATTAATTTTGCTTGAGAACATTTCTAGTTAAATTTGCATATTGGTTTTATAAAGTTTCAATTCTATTGTATGTATAAATTGTTTTAGATTTGGCAATTTATTTGTTAACCTTACAGTTTGATTTTATTATTATTATTTTTTATTTTATGTATTGTTAAGTTTCGTATGTTATAGTCTTTAATATTTATTTGTTGACTTGTATTGCAAATTGCAACTTACGAAATTATTATTATATAGTTTCAGATAAAAGAAAGAAGATAGCCTCTAATAATTAAATTGATCTAGCAAATCTTGTTAGTTATAAATTGTGAACTCGATATGCTTACCAAAAAAAATAAAATTGTGAACTCGATATGCTGTTAATATGTGGACAAAAGTATTTAAGTTTAAGTTGCTATTCTACCAACCGGTTTTGTTGTATATTTCATCATGTGCCTTTTAAATCATTTTTTTAGATAAAGTTGCTAGGCTATTGGATGATAGTATGTGTGCCAAACATTAGAATTTGGATTGTGACATTTTAGGAGTTTCCTAATTAAAAATTTAGAAAAACTAATATTAAAAAAATCATTTAGGATAATGTTATTCTTAATATTATTATGCGATATTATCTATATATTTTAAATATTATAATAATAAATTTTAATTTATTAAATGTTTTTAATTTATAAAATATTTAACCGTCCTAGATATTATATAGTGATTTATAACAGTAAAAAGGGTATGCCATCCTAGATATTATATAGTGATTTACACAGTTCTCGATTCTAAATAATATGAGCAATTACTGAAAACAAAATACATTCTTAAGTCTTAACCACATTATCATATATAATTTATAGAAAATAATATAAATTATAATTTTTTAAGGATATATATTCAAATATTATTAAAAAAAATCACAATTTCTAAATGAAACTAATACGGAAATGTATAATTGGACAAGATCAAAGTCTTCCTTTTTTTTCTTTTTCGAAATGAAAGGAAAGACTTTGCCACAATCCTGCATGCGTATCTCATATGTCTGTCATTATTTGGTAGCATGCCTTAATTCATACTAAGATTCTTATTTCTTACCCTTTACCTCCTTGATACCAAGCATATATATGGACTTTGTTTTAAATCGTATCTGCAAAGTATATAAAACTCTAACTATTTTCAAACATACTCCTTTTACTACACCGGATGAATGTTGTAAAAACTAAAAACGTTAATGGTTCAAAAGAAGAATCAATATTGAAACTGATCATCCTAATTGATATATATACTTGCAGCCTATACACTAATGAAAAATGGAAGCTAATAACTACAAAATCAATCCATATCAAGAAAACATTGAAACTGATTGATGCACTTACAGTTAGCCAATTGCACATGATTAAAATATTGATTCAGGAAGCTCAGAGTCAACTAGAATTGTGGCCCAATAAATATGGCCCAATTGTTAAAAGAAGCAGTAATTTGAAATATAACAAATTACAATCAAATCCAAGTCCACATGAAGCAGCAGATAAGATTGCGATTTGTTTGACAAGAAAAGGAAAGCAACACATTTGGCATGATTTCAGATCTAAGATTTGGGACGTATTTTGAATGATTTAATTGTAATTATTTATTTACTTTTTAGAGGTTCATTACTGTTATACTTATTTTAGGAAGTTTTATTATTTTTAGGATTTTGAATTTTGGATTAATTTGTAATTAGTCTATAAAAGGGTGCTTAAGACCCCTTATTTTAGAAGTTGAATTTTGTTACATAGTTAATAGAAATTGAGAACCGGGGGTAAATTTTTTTTATGAAATCTTAACTTTCTGTTTAGCAGCCATTTTTCTATGCTCTTTCGGCATCATTTGGTATCAGAGCACTAGGTTGCCTTCAACCAATTGCTGAACAGAATCGTAGAGGTCATCGATGGCAGAGTCGTGAAGATAAGGGACGTGGATTCGTTCCTAAAGGAGATAGACAACTGCGTCAGATAGAACCGCATAACATAGAAATTGACGAGCTCGAAAGGCATATTCAGGATTTGAAATAACAACTTGAGCAAGCGTTGGACAAGAAAATCCAAGTTTTTGAGCAACTTATGCAGTGCGGAGAAAGAGAATTGAATATTTGGAGCGATGACTCATGCGGGTATGCATGAAAATCCAAATTTTGAAGCGAGCTTTTGTGGAGGCGCAGAGCATAAAAAACAAACATTTGGAAAAAGTTGGGCATTCAATTCGAAGAAGAAATGGAATTAGAGAACACATCTGATGAAGAAAAGGAGGACGTCAATCCCTTAGGGATTCTAAACCAGACAAAGAATTGGAAAGTACGACCTGGAATTTAGTTCACTTTTCAAGAAATCAAGATGCAACTCAACATTCCTGATTGTGAAGTTTATGATCCTGGGTCCAGTTTATGATGATCATCCAATCTATGAGAATTATCCATCTTACAATGAAAATTCAAATTATGATGATCATCCAGTATACGATGATCATTCTGACGGAGAATCAGATGATGAAGATCTAAGTTTGACAAGAAAAGGAAAACAACACATTTGGCATAATTTCATGGGAAATGATATTGTAACAACCAATTAGTGTTACTACCAATCAATTTCACCGTTAGATCGATTATGTTGATCCAACGGTTATATTTATTTCCATCTATGTATGGTTATGATTCCTCATATTTGATACTTTATATTTATTTTCACCTTTGTATTGTTATGATTTCTCATATTTAATGCTTTTACATTAAATATGGAGAATCATAATCATACAAAGATGAAAATAAATATAATCGTTGGATCAATATAATCGATCTAACGGTGAAATCGATTGGTAATAACATTGATAGTAACACTAATTGATTGTTACAATATCTTATCTCTAATTTCATATCTAAGTTTTGGGACGTATTTTGAATGATTTAATTGTAATTATTTATTTATATTTAGAGGTTAATTACTGTTATATTTATTTTAGGAATTTTTATTATTTTTAGGATTTTGAATTTTGGATTAATTTGTAATTAGTCTATAAAAAGGTGCTTATGACCCTTATTTTAAGAGTTGAATTTTGTTATTTAGTTAATAGAAATTGAGAACTTTTTTGTGAAATCCCAACTTTTTGTTTAACCAATCATCATTGATCCTAATCAATTCATATGACGGAATCAATACTAATTAGGAAGATAATATTGAAACTAATCTTAATTGATCTCTATGAATTGGGATGAGATATTTATCCTAAAATATGAGGATATACAATTATTTTTACGGAAAATAATTTATTTCAACAATAGATAACAATATCCATCAAATGATACCACTCAAGAATTATGTCCTATACCTATAATATCATATCTATCAAATCTTGTCGTATAATCATATAACATAAATTTCGGTCCCTACCGTATAGAGATTAGGGAGGGCTAGCGTTGATTAAAGATTCATGTAACCTCTATAAATATCCTATAATCAAATTGCGTTTGTCTACAAGTAACAATGAAGAACATTTCCGCAACTTTTCTCTTACTCCTCCTCCTCCTTCCCTTGGCGTCATGCACAAAAAAGAAGCAGGTTTTTCATTTTTCTGCTACTTCTTCCGAAGTATTTTATTTTTGTATTAGTCCTCTGGATTTTTATGTGGTGTGACATGTGAAACATTGGGTTGTCACAGATTTACATAGTTGAGTTTGGAGCGCACACTAGTGGAGATAAAACTCTGCATGAAATAGAGAATACCCATCACTCTTATTTGCTTTCGTTGAAAGAAACTGAGGAGGAAGCCCGAGCTTCCTTTCTTTATAGTTACAAACACAGTATCAATGGCTTTGCAGCGTTGCTTACCCCAAAAGAAGCCAATAAGCTCTCAGGTAAAACTAGATTATTCTCCAACTTTTCCATTTTTAGTAGTTCTTGTTACAAACCTTTCTCTCTCTATGTCTCTGACATTGCAAAGAAAATCTGGAACAGAGATGGAGGGGGTGGTCTCTGTGCATAAGAGCAAGCCAAGGATCTACTCTATGCACACCACAAGGTCATGGAAGTTCGTGGGATTAGAAGGGGTTTTAAATCCTTGGGCAGAAGAATCCAATCAGACAAATGAAGACTTGTTAACCAGAGCCAAATATGGTGAAGACATCATAGTAGGAATGATTGACAGTGGTAATTGACCAACATAAATATCTTCCTATGTATGGTTATTATTTTTTATTTTTTTATTTGACCTTAATTATTTCTTTGAACTGAGTCGAGTCCTGTTATTCTCACAAACTTTGATTTTTTGAGGTGATTAAGACTAATTTCGAATTGGGACCTAATCACATTTAAAACTCTTCGCTCTTCTCTAAAAATATATGTGGTTATTTAAATATGACCGTTTATATGCATATAACTCTATGTATCAAGTGTATTATGTAATTCCTTACATAATACAAGTCAATGTATACAGAGAGAAAGAGATGAGAAAACGGGTTAACTCATCACAAATAGAAAATTGGATTAGAATTTCTGACCCTCTTAAACCCACTTTATTTATGGGTGGGTCAAAATGAGTTCAACCCCTAATAAAGGGATTGACGCAGGGTTAATTTTTTATTTTTTATTTTAAAAAAAACTAATTAATTATTTTTTTATTATTTTTTTTGTTTTTAATTGATACTTTTTACATTTACAGGGACTATAACTTTTTTAAAAAAAATCATTTTTTAATATGTTAACAGGGTGGAGTGTGTTGGGTTATTTTAAGGCGAGGCGGGTCGGGTTATCCGTTTTGCCACCTGTTGTGTGTGAATGTGTTTGCATGACAGCATGTGATGAGTGAGCTTTTACCCGCAGGTGTGTGGCCAGAGTCAAGGAGCTTCAGTGATGAAGGGATGGGACCTGTTCCACAAAATTGGACAGGAGTGTGCCAAAATGGAACTGCTTTCGATTCATCTAAATGTAATAGGTGAGTACTAATTGCTTTTCTTTATATCACTTAATTCTATTGCACTTTTTTTTTTCTTTTTTTTTAATAATTTTGAGGATATATAACCAAATTAGTCATAAATGTCAATCAATTTACATGATTCGGTGTTTTTGCTGTAACTGCTAATAAGGAATTTGCTTTCTGGGTCTTCTTTGAGCAAAAATGGACTTGGGTAGGACATAAATCAGGGTTGAAGTTATTTTTTTTTACACAAGAAACTAACTTGTGTAGTTTCGTTTTATGTCTTTTCTTAAAGGGTACTGCTAGCAATTTTTTAAATAGAGCATTACACTTGTGATATCTGAATCAAGCTTCAATCTAGCTTCATTGTTTTTTCTAGTTAGATATACATATAATGATGACAAGACAATTGCCTTTTGAAATGAAAGTTTTTTCGATGAACTTTGGAACCTTTGAATAGGGCTCCTTTCTGAGTTGGACAATATTAGTAGTTTCTTTTTATCCATTTATTTTAAATCTTGTACGGAACGTTAACGAGTGGCTTAAATATTACGAAAGCAAAAGTTCATTTCACTATCTGCTGCATAACTTATGCGCATGTCATTTTCATGGTATATAAATATTCATATATTTAAAGACAGCCAAAACAAAATGTGAAAGAACAGTACCAATTACCCTACAAGCCTACATGCTAAGGAAGAAGATATTTTTTATTGGTGAATATTGTGAGATATCGATAAAAGTCATTGATAAAACAGAAGAAAAAACTTTAAATTGAACAAAGAACATAATTTAAGAGTTCCATAAGGAAGGACATGTAAAGGGTTAAAAGAGATTCCTTAATGCAACTACTAGATTCAGAGCCATATATAGCTGACATGTAAAATGTTGGTTTTCTCTATATAGTGTTTTTTTAGGGTTTCTCCTTTAAAGTGTAAGGTCCGACCGCTTAAAGAATCAACGACTATCCTCACATACTAACACGAGATTTTTCAGTGTGCTTTTTCCTCACTCGCACACTTTCCGAGAAAACTTCCCAGGAGGTCACACATCCCAGAATTTCTCCAAGTCAAGCACGCTTAACTATGGAGTTCTTCCGTTCCGGGCTACCGAAAAACAGATGCATCTTGTTAGCATAGGTAGTACCAATTAATTCTTATAAGTTATCCCAAACTGTGCAGTCTCACACCTGCACAGTCTTTGGAATCTCTCTCTTTCGGGTGTCAGTTCGATCCATTCATGCTTGTAATCCCCCGCTGGAAGCCTGTCAGGAGCCGCTCCTTGTCCATGCCCTTTCGCACCGGCGATCACTCCCCGCCCTCGTCAGCGCTCGGGATGTTACATGCCCACCAGCTTCCGTCTGGTTTGTTCTCGAGTCACACCGTACTGGAAGAGAGGCCCTGCTCTGATACCACTTGTAACGCCCGGCCGCTTCAAGAATCAACGACTATCCCCACATACTAACACGAGACTTTTCAGTGTGCTTTTTCCTCACTCGCACACTTCCCGGGAAAACTTCTCAGGAGGTCACCCATCCCAGAATTTCTCCAAGTCAAGCACGCTTAACTATGGAGTTCTTCCGTTCCGGGCTACCGAAAAACAGATGCATCTTGTTAGCATAGGTAGTACCAATTAATTCTTATAAGCTATCCCAAACTGTGCAGTCTCACACCTGCACAGTCTTTGGAATCCCTCTCTTTCGGGTGTCAGTTCGATTCATTCATGCTTGTAACTCCCCGCTGGAAGCCTGTCAGGAGCCGCTCCTTGTCCATGCCCTTTCGCACCGGCGATCACTCCCCGCCCTCGTCAGCGCTCGGGATGTTACATAAAGGACACAAATTATGTCTTTTCAGTGATTTACATAAAATCTGACCAGTAAGACTTTGTATAAATTTGAAAAGTTTTTTTTTTTTTTTTTCATTTTACGTGTCAGCGATGTGAATGAGGAGAGAAAAAAAATAACTTTTCAGATTTACACAAAATCTTATGGGTCAGACTTTGTATAAATCACCTAAAAAGACACAAGCTTGTATCATTTAAAATGATACTTTTTTTTCCGCTTTTTTATCATTATGCACTTCATTAATTCTCTGAGATGAATTAGACACATGGACAAAGAAGGAATTTTCAGATACAGCTTTCGCAAAAAGTGGGGTCAAATTCTAAATAGTATATCTACATAGGCTTGTTCGTCTAGATTTGAATGATTTCTAGCCTTTGTCTTTTTGACTTAATTGTTTTTGGCTTCTTTTGTTTTTCATCTTGTGAGCCTCTCTATCTGTATTTTAGTGTATACTACACCTTTTGTTAGTCAAGAATATGTCTTTACCCATTTTTTATTCTGTCAATGTCTTTTCTCTTGGCTTGTGTGATTCCATCCAATTCCCGTAGTCTTGATATAGATGATTGCAGGAAAAGAGAAATGTCCAATTATTAAAGAGCTCTACACTGAAAATGGTCGATGCATGCCAATACACCCAAACATATGCACGAGAGAGAGAGAGAGGAGAAACTGCCAAGTAAAGTAAAAGACAACGTTCTCATCTGTATGTATTGGAATGACAGACTGATGAAAAATATATAGCCCTGACAAGTCATAGTTTGCTTACTCGTGATGATCATGATGTTGAATATATATATATATATATATATATGGGGTTTGCATCTATCATGTCATATGACACAAAAAAATTTTCTACAGACACAACATTTTGTTGGGCACGCACTTTTTGAAGCAAAAAAAAAAACTAAGCACGCAAAACGAATCTTTATAACATTACACAATCACTTTTTCTACAACATAACTCTTATAAAACCTTTTATATATATATATATATATATATATATATATATATATATATAGGTAAGAGTTTTCTTATGGATAAGATAATTATTATCTTCTACAAACTCATTTATGCAGCAGGTGGGTCCACTTTTAGAGAGAGAGAAAAAAAAGTAGAGTGAGTGTGAGACCTATCTTAAATTTGCGTGTGTAGGAGATAAATTTTTTCTTGTGTAACATAAGAATAATAAATCTCTATATATATATATATAGAAAAAATAATTTTTCAGTCACTTGAGATAAACTTATCTCTGGTCACCCCAAAATTATGTCATTTTGAGGGTTATTAGAATTAATGAAGGGTGTTTTAAAGTTACTTAAATACCCTTCATTAATTCCCTCAACCCTCAAAACCAGTTTTGTCGTGACCAGAGATAAACTTATCTCAAGTGGCTGTCTTCGGCCAGCCCAAAACTATTTTGTTTTGAGGGTTAAGGGAAACAATAAAGGGTATTTAGGTAATTTAATCATTTTTTTATTATATGAATTTTAACAAAAACACCTTTCATTAATTTCTCTAACTCTCAAAACGACGTAGTTCTGGGGTGGCCGGAGATAAGCTTATATGAAGTGGCTGAAGAAACAATAAACCCTATATATAGGGGTTTTAGTTTGTCCTTTAACATGACCAGAAAAACTTTCCTACACACACAACATTTTGTGGGGTCCATACTTTTTTAAAGCAAAAAAAAAAACTATGGCACGCAAAACGAATCTCTGTAACATTACACAATCGCTTTTCCTACAACATAACTCTTACAAAACCCATATATATATATATATATATATATATATATATATATATATATATATATATATATATATCGGGACAAGATCCTTTAACACCAAATCTCAACCGTTGATGTTCGTCAATCAAAGGTTATCATTTATTGGAAATTGATAGTAATTAATAAGTTTAATTTCCAATAAACGATAACTGTTGATTGACGAAAATCAAAGGTTGAAATTTGGTGTCAAAGGATCTTATCCCATATATATATATATATATATATATATATATATAGGTAAAACATTTCTCCGGCTGCTAGACGTCTAACAATAAATCTTACACCGTTGATTGGTTATAATTCCCTGCATTTAATGCTTTCACCTTTGTATGGTTATGATTCTTCGAATTTATTTGATATGGAAAAAAATATTTCTCCAGCCCCTTGGATAAGCTTATCTCAAGCTACCTTTTTTTTTATATATTCTAAGCTACCACTTTTAACTATGTACTACGGGGAGTACATAGTTATAATGTTAAAAAAAAAATTCTCTCCACATCAACAGACAAGTTCTGAAAAGTGAATGAGGAAAAAGAAAAAGAAAACTTTAACGTTATAACTATGTACAACTCGTAGTACATAGTTAAAAGAGGTAGCTTGAGATAAGCTTATCTCAAGTGGCTGAAAAAATATTTTTTTCATATATATATATATATATATATATATATATATATATATATATATATATATATATATATATAGGGATAGGATCCTTTGACACCAGTATTAAATTTTGAAATTTGACACCAAATCCTAACTTTTGATTTTTGTCAATCAACGGTTATTATTTATTGGGAATCAAACTTATTAATTAATATCAATTCCCAATAAAAGATAACCGTTGATTGACGGAAATCAACGGATAGGATTTGGTGTCAAAGAATCCTACTTGATATATATATATATATATATATATATATATATATATATATATATATATATATATATAGGGCAGGATCGTAATTTAAAGTTTGACACCTTATTTCAGAGTCCTTAGATCAAAAAAGATCAACGACTTTGATTTGTAAACATGTGACACCATTGATCTTTTTTTTATATAACGGCTCTCAGATGAGGTGTCAAACTTTAAATTTGACACCGTTGTCAAAGGATCCTACCTTATATATATGTAATATGGGGTTAGCATTTCTGCAACTGCTGTATGTGCAGTAGTCAAATATTTGCCATATATATACGTGAAAGCATTGAGTGTGGGGAATCATAACCCTACAAAAGATGAAAGCATTAAATGTGGGGAATCATAACCATACACCTGTCATTGTTGTATGTAAAGCGACTGTAGAAATAATTTTACCTATATATATATATAGGTTATATTTATCTCATTCAACATGAGATAAATCAAATTCCTACACACACATAACAAACGTGGGTCCCACCTTTATTTTTTTCTCTACGATTATTTGTGGGTCCCTTTTATAATTTTGTTTTACTAACATGAGATAATTCATCTCCAACAATATAGAAAAAAATTTCCTATATATATATGCAATTAATGTTTCTCGGTGGAGATTATACTTATAACCTTTTTTTATCACCTATTACAGCTAACAGACTCACTTGGAGTATTTGATCTACGTAGCTCATTGGTGGTGGTCTCCCGTCACGGGCTTCTCCTGGACCCACCTGACAGTGGTATCAAATACACCAAGTGAAGACATTGGGTTCATGGGTCCTTCCGCTTATATACTCTTCACTTAGCTCATTACCAACCAATATGGGACTCATCACACTTGAATATCTCAACAATCTCTCCCTCAAGTGTGAAACCCAACATTGATATGCTCTTCCTCAACCGAGCGCCCTAGGGCCTAAGTACTTAACTTGCCTCCTAGCCAATCACCAGGCTAGCTCGAGCCCTACCCAGCTCTGATACCATTGTTAGGCAGGTCCAGGAGAAAGCCTGTGGCGGAAGACCACCACCAATGGGCTAAGCTAAGCTAGCTTATCAAGTGGATCCGACACCACATCTTAATCCAAAACCTTAAGGCATTGGGTTCATGGGTCCTTCCACTTATATACTCTTCACTTAGCCCATTACCAACCAATGTGAGACTCATCACACTTGAATATCTCAACAGCGATGCATCTCGTGAATCTCATTTAGTGACTCGCATACGGGTATAGATAGCGCGAGATTGGAATATTAAATTCATTCATACCTTTAGGGAAGGTAATACTTGTGTAGATTGGTTGGCTTATCATGGAGTGGACCAAGGACATCAATCTTCTTTCTTGTGATTTGAAGACCCTCCGCCTGGGATGTTCCTAGTTCTTCAAGCGAACTTGGCTTCCATTAGCAGGCCTAGGCGCATCTTGGGAACTTGAGTTTTATTTCGTTTCTGTTTTTTGGTTTTGTTGTCTTTAATTTTTTTGTTGTGGGCTTTTAGCCCTTTTGTCTACCAAAATATATATATATATATATATATATATATATGGGAAAAATGTTTCTCAAGCAGCTTGAGATAAGTTTATCTCCGGCTACTCCCAAAACTATATCGTTTTATTTATTTATTTTCTTATATTAATTGATTCACATTTGAATGGTTATGATTCCCTTTTTCTCTCTCTTCCTTTATCACCATTGATCCATCTTTGTACAGTTATAATTTAGTAGCCAGAGATAAGATTATCTCAAGCAGCTTGAGAAACGATAAGCCTATATATATATATATATATATATATATATATGGTAAAAACATTTATCCTTTTAAAGGATATAGACTTATATCATTTTAGATCCTAACCGTTGATTTCCGTCCATCAACGACTATAATCTATTGGGTCAAACTTAATGGGCCAAATTTCTTATTAATTAATTAATAATTTTGATCCAATAAATTATAACCGTTGATGAACGAAAATCAACGGTTAGGATCTAAAATGATATAAGCTTATATCCTTTAAAATGACATATATTATTCCATATATATATATATGGGAAATCAATTGGTCATGTTGCAGGACCAATTGATAATTTCCTGCAGACTCATTAAAAATGAGTTCCACATGATTTTCTTTTTTTCTTTTTTAATTTAAGTGGGACCCATGTATTTTTCTCTCACCCAGAGGACACAACACTTTTCCAGCGACGTGACAGACGATTTCCCATATATATATATATATATATATATATATATATATATATGAGAAAAACATTTCTCAAGCTGATTGAGATAAATTTATCTCTGGCCATCCCAAAACTACGTCGTTTTGATTATTTATTTTCTTATATGTATTGATTTACTTTTAAATGGTTATGATTCCTCTTTTCTCTCTCTTCCTTTATCACCATTGATTCATCTTTGTACGGTTATGATTTAGTAACCGGAGATAACTTTATCTCCGGCAACTAGAGAAATGATAAACCCTATATATATATATATATATATATATATATATATATATAGGTTTAAGAGAGATGGGTAGAATCATTTAACACTTGTTTGAAACTACAAAGTTTGATATCTATTTGAACTGTTAATTTCTGATGATCAGACTGTAATAATTTATTAAGAATTCGTAATTATTTAATGGGTAATCTAATAAATTATATATGGGCACAGTTAAATATAAGAATAATAATCTTAAATTTATTCTGTACTACATCTCGTGACTTTAATTTGTTAGTGACATAAGTTATTACACAGAAACAAATAAAATATTGAGATTGAGAGTTAAACTTTCCAACTTTATTCATATATATATTGTTGCAGAAAAATTATTGGAGCTCGGTACTACTTGCAAGGTTATGAAAGTGCATTTGGCCGTCTAAACGAAAAGGAGGATTACAAATCAGCTCGTGACAAAGATGGACATGGAACTCATACAGCTTCTATAGTTGCAGGCCGTGCAGTTCCAAATGCCTCAGCCCTTGGAGGCTACGCCAAAGGCACTGCCTCAGGAGGAGCCCCCTTAGCACGCCTTGCCATATACAAAGCATGTTGGCCAATTAAAGGTAAATCAAAAGATGAAGGGAACGTATGCATGGACATTGATCTTCTCAAAGCTATAGATGATGCCATTGGTGATGGTGTTGATGTTTTAAGCATTTCCATTGGGTTCAAGATGCCACTCTCTTATGAGGAAGATGTGATTGCTATAGGAGCATTACATGCTTTAAAGAAGAACATTGTTGTGGTTTGTAGTGCGGGGAACTCTGGTCCTTTTCCTCAAAGTTTGTCAAACCCTGCCCCATGGATCATCACTGTTGGTGCTAGTACTGTGGACCGTTCCTTTCTTGCTCCAATTAAGCTAACCAATGGCACAATTATTGAGGTAAATTTAAGTTCACTTGAAAATAAAAAAAAAGGATAAGTGCTCTCAACTTTTGGGCATTGGCATATAAGTCCCTTAATTTTTTAATTTTGAAAATCAATCTCTTTTTTAACTTCAGAAAAATATGTTAGTAGTTAATTTATTTCTTCAAAAAATGACATTTTTAGATAATTTTAATTTCTAAGTGTGAATACTTTTCAATAAACAAGCAATAGAAGAGTAGGTAATTAAAAACTTCATAACATTTGTTAAGAGGGTCTATTTTCAAAGTTGAAAATTGAAACCCTTGATGTATACATTTTTAAATAAATAAGAAGTATAATAGTTTTTTTTTTTTTTTGAGATTTTCCAATTAGAGTATTGCTTCGCGACTAATCCGATTCGAGGCGGGTTCCGAGATTAAGGTTTTAAATCTCTTCCAAAAACGATATTAGAGAGAATCGAACACATGCTCTCACGGTCTCACCCCACCTGCTCAGTTCCTTGACGCGAGTTGAGTTACCATTATTTGGTTGAATAATAATAGTTTCTTAAAATCACGTAATTCATCTCACTCAATTCTTGTAAAATAGAAGATGCACTGCAAGAAATAAATTTAACTTTATAACCCGTTTGAATTATAACTTTTTATCTATGTTAATATCAGGGTCGATCAATTACTCCACTCCCCAGCAAAAACAGCTTCCACCCGCTGGTTCTCGCTGGAGATGTTGAACATCAAGGCGTGCTTCGTACAAATTCTGGGTACTTTTCAATACTAATGTTTACCACTTTTTTAATTATATTCTGATTATTTGACTAGCAATAAATTGAAAAGATTTATTTAATCATGCAGGTATTGCCTGGAGAATACTCTTGAACCTAACAAAGTGAAGGGGAAGATAGTTGTTTGCATGAGAGGGCAAGGGGGGAGATTACTAAAAGGCCTAGAAGTTCAAAGGGCTGGTGGTGTTGGTTTTATCCTTGGGAACAATAAAACATATGGAAATGATGTACCATGTGATCCTCATTTCATTCCAGCCACTGGGGTGTCCTATGAGAATGTCTTGAAACTTGTTCAGTATATCCATTCCTCTCCTAATCCAATGGCACAATTTCTACCAGGAAGAACAGTTTTAGAAACCAAACCAGCACCCTCCATGGCCTCCTTCTCTAGCAGGGGTCCAAATATAATTGACCCTAATATCCTGAAGGTAATTCCCATGACTTTATCACCATATTTAAGAATATTTTGATAATTAATCTGTCATAATGACCATTGCTTTTTGGAGAAGACAGAATTGGTCCTAGACCTGTACCTATGTTGTCTCATAAAATTTACTAATTATAAGTTGATAACAGTTAAAACTGTTCCTTCATGACTGAAAAGTCATGGGTTCGAATCCAGGAAGGGAACAGCCTCTTTGCAATTATGCAAGGATAAGGCTGCGTACAAGGATTTCCTCCGTCCCACACTCGCTAGTCGGGTTTAACGAGGAGTGGTTTTTGGTTTTTTATAAGTTTATAACAGTTAAAAGTACCATGATTTGTTATAGTTTCAAGTTTCCTGAACCTTTTTGGGCTTTCAGCCCGACATCACAGCTCCAGGATTAGACATATTGGCAGCATGGACTGCAGAAGATGGCCCTACAAGAATGACTTTTCACGATAAACGAGTTGTTAAGTACAACATCTTTTCTGGAACTTCAATGTCTTGCCCTCATGTTTCTGCAGCAGCAATTCTTATCAAAGCCATACACCCTACTTGGAGCAGTGCTGCTATAAGATCTGCCCTCGTAACCACAGGTAAATTTCAAGACCAAGACCTAACTGATTCACCTAGGTCTTCACACCTGACTGATATAGTGGAAGTAATATAGACCTGAATCATATTAAGACCAATCTAACTTGGAACCCCAACAAATAAAATTATACCAATCAGATCATGAATGGGCTGCAATTAGTCATCTATATAAAGGGAATGATTTATTTGTCTGATTATATAACTTTATACTATGCTATGCTATTATAATATAACAAAACAATCCTCATTTTTAGCTAAACCATGGTGATAAGTCTATCGGAACAACATTCACAGCACATTGAAATTCCCTGCCATGTATTTTCCTTATCTGAATTCTGTTTACTTCTTGCAGCCAGGATAACAGACAACACGGGCAATCCACTGACTGATGAAACTGGAAATCGTGCAACGCCTTTTGCAATGGGTTCTGGCCACTTGTGCCCTGTAAGAGCAGCAGATCCTGGACTCATTTATGATGCCTCCTACATGGACTACCTTCTTTACACTTGTAGCCTTGGAGTAACTGCTCAAAACTTGAATGTTACATATAACTGCACAAAGTCATTTCCTGAACAGTTCGATCTTAACTATCCATCCATACAAGTCCATAGACTCAATGACACTAGGACTATTAAGAGGGCAGTCACCAATGTTGACAGGAGCAGGAGTGTTTACAAGTTTATTGCTAAGCCACCAAAGGAATTCTCCATTACAGCCACTCCAAACATTCTGAAATTTAATCATGTTGGGCAGAAAATGAACTTCATCATCACAGTGACAGCAAACAGAGGTCAGATACCAACCAAGTCTGACCCAGATAAGTACTATTTTGGATGGTATGCTTGGACTCACCAACATCACGTTGTAAGAAGCCCAGTAGCAGTGTCTTTTCTATAAAAGCGATGGTAGGACCATGTGATTAAGTATGAAAGTAATATCGTTATTTGAGGATTGATTTGTACTCTCATTAAAGAACAACACAGCAATGACATTATGTTCCTGCTGCTGCTGCTTCTTTTTTGTACCTTCTCTCTTCCTCTTCGAGATATCACCAATCAAAATTATTGTGCATAAGTTCTTTGAATGTTAAAAGTTTTTCATTTCTTGGCAAATCTTCCCTAGCTGAGTTGACATCTTGGCTGAGCCTTTCTTTGCTCATATATGATTTCTTTACTCATATATGATGAAGACCGATATCATATGCCATTTTTGGCATTTTGGATAATAAATTAAGCACTCTGCAGCTGTTACCCGGCTATGCTTTTTGAGGATCCTTCATCCGCTTTAAAATCTTGACCAGGTTTTGGCATTCGAAAGTGTAATTTTGAGAAAAGTCTTTGTATTGGAGGGTAAAATTGACAATGAATATCTATCAAACACAATCACAGTCAAAAAACCAAAATGATACACCTATTTAGGCTTCTTTTTTTTTCAAAAATGTTTATGAGAACGAAAGTTTTCTCATTGATGTTAGAACATGTTACAAACATCAACGCTTATCAACAATAATCTAACCTAAAACCATTTTGTCGATATTGTTCTTTCTTATGTATTAGTTGAACCAATACTTATCTGCCTACATGCATTTTATTTTTTTATAAATATCAACGGGTATTCGAAATTCTAAGGAATTCAATTAATCATGTTTCGGGAGCTAACGGACTCACATGCATCTTTAAAATAAAGAGAGATGATAAAAATGAAGTCAACAATATTTTTTTTTCTGGTGCTCCAAACCTACTGAAGTGACTGGACTGACACGCATAACTTTCTATAGAAAAAAGTCGAACACATGGGACCTAAAAGCAGGTCTTGGCCAGGCCAGGATTCAAAAGTAAAACAAACATGCAGTCTTCACAAAGTCTTCACAAATATTGAATGTAACAGGAACATTTAAGGCAGATTACTACCACAGGATTTACACAAAAGGCATAACCTTAATTTGGTTAGGAGTGGTATATCAGCCAGCATAAAGGGAATAATTTCTGCCTTCAGAATCCAATGAAGTTAAGCATGCTTGAGCATCTTCATGCTGAGCCAATGAAAGCACACAGCAACAATTATAATGGAACTGAGAAGCAGTGCTGTTTATAATATAAATAAAATACAAACCTGGGAAATGATTGTGTTTCTTTCCTTTCTAGTGTTGGGTAAATAGGGGAGTGGATCCTCTCATGTGAAAAAGTGGTCATGTGATCATGTTATTTGATCACAACCACTCATTGATGATGAGATAAGAGAGAGAAAAATGTATAATTTTAAATGAATGGTTGTGATCAAATAACATGACCACATGACCACTTTTTCACATGAGAGGATCCACTCCCGGTAAATAGTAATAGCAATATTAACGATGATAACAACAATCAAGTTATAGACAGTTTGGTGTTGGGAGGCTAAACGCAAAAGGATAACCCAACATAACGTAATATGATTAAGAAACAAGAAGACTGTCTGATTGTATACAATAGGTCCAACAGCCATTCTATTCATCTCCAAATTATATAAGGCAGGTTGAATCACTTGTAAATCAAGACAAGCTAACATTGTCACTTAATCCATTCCCAGCTCAAATCAGCAGATTTCTCATATATCCAATTCTATAATTCGTATGTTTCTGAATTACTTGGCTAGAAGGACGAATGAATAGTATCACATCAACGCAACGATCTACTGCTGGCAATCACTGTATCTTATTATCTTATAAGAACATTTACCAACGAATCATTAGTACGGACCGAAAAAAGAAAATTAGTATCGGTTGTAGGCATCATATATATCTTATGTATTAGATACCTAATATATCTATACATACAACATTGTCATTTTTCAGATTTGGCTGCGGCGCCCCCATCCCTCAATGTAGTTCAAATCCTGATCGGTCAGTTGCTAAGTTGGACCTATATACATGACAATGAATCAGATTGGTGAGCCTCTGACGCAGCAACTGTAGAAAGCAACCAGATAGTTGCTTCAGAACAGCATATCCCAGATATTATAATCTAATTTGTCCTCATTGACATGTACCCATTTCACTTGGTTGATTCATCATCTACTTCCCATGCTTCGGTTCTAACTCTCACCCGTTCACCATTAAAGTGAATGTACTTCCATTTAAACCCATGTCGTTTTATAACCAATTTTCGCTTCTCTTCTTGGCCTAGTTCTCTAAAGGCACTAGCCACTCTCCTGACTGTATCTTCATCAGGTTTTATCCGCAACTCCTCCATGTCTGCAAATATCTGAACTTACAGATAATAAAGCAATATGTTAGGGCATAGAAGAGTTAAATTCAGAATTACTGAATGAATTCATGTAAAGGTGTAGTGAGAGAAACGGTACTGCCAAAGATACCTCTATAATCTTATCTGGCATAGTATGATGATCATACAATGCAATCATCCTAGAAAACAATCTCTTCGAGACAGAGCGCATGTGGGCATGTATAATCATATTCCACAATGATTCTGCCTCATCTACCCTCTGCTCCATATCAAATGCCAGAAGAAGGGTGTCGTATGTTCCCATTGTTGCTCCTTGACCTTTGCTTAACATCCATTTTGCTACCTGATAACCATTAGGATTCTTTTACATTCCTCACAAGTAACCAAATTTCATGTAATCCATACACATATGTGCATAATTTGCCAATCCTCAGATGTCAGACGAATGTAGACAAAACTTATGTGTTAGAGAAATATAAAACCGTTAATGTGACATTCGCCGAACAGTTTGAACTTTTAGGTGAGATGACTGTTTAACATGGTATCAGAATCTCTGTGATTAAGTGATCACGAGTTCGATTCTTACCGTCCATAATTCTATTAATAAATAATTAAATACTGTGGAGTTTCGTAGCGCAGGTAGATAAGGTCTGTGCATTGTCCACCCTTCAAGTCCAACGGGCTCTTGTGTGAGGGTCTTAGACCGTTAATGTTGCCTTCACCTAACAACTTGAGCTTTTACGTGAGATGGTTGTTTAATATCATGCATATTTATAGGGAAAAGTGTGTATAATTTTAAAGGATGTAAAGTTGTGTCATTTTAAGAGAGAGAAAGAGATAGATAAAGTAGGAGAGAGAGTTGACAAAAAAAATAAAGGTGTGGGTCCCGCCTCTTTGTGAGAGTGAAAGGATGTAAGTTGTGTAATTTTAAATGATAGACATTTTTCCCATATTTATATGACCTAAACACAACCTGGATGGCATTCTCAAGAAGGACTGAACAATGATGGATGAAACATTTTAATCAAGAAGGACTAAATGAAAGCATATTGATATATGAAATACACAAAAAATATTCAAGATCCATAAGTAACTCAAATTCAAACTGGAGCTTCAAAAGCTGAGGGAACATTTTGATGAGCTAAAGACCATTCTTCATTTATGCATTACCTCTAACTATATGCTAATCTTAAGCATGATTGAGCAATCTCAGCATTAATTAACACTTCAATTCATTTATCAAAAGTTTTAACAATAAACCATTATTAATTTCGTCAGCAGACAATTCTAGAGCCCAGAAAACTTGAAAAAAGGCATTTCAGCTAGAGGGCATGTTATAAAAACAAAATTTATCAGTCATAAAAAAAAAAAAGTGAAAGGCAAAAAAGCGATCGTACTTGAATTACACGAGTCCACTGACCCCTCTTCCTTAAGATTTTTAAAGCCTTAACCGCTGCAATCAATGGGAACTCTGTTTCCCAAGCTGTCCATTTGTCTAATGCCCCATAAACAGCCTCTTTCTCATTAGGGAGTTCAGACACCTACCATTTCAAAGATTCACAACACATAAACCAGAAATCAACACAACACAGAAATAAAAAAAATAAAAAAAATGTTCTCCCCTTGTTCATTAAATTATTTTCTTAGTGCTTAATAAATGGTTCATTTCATACCCTTAAAATTATGAACCAAATGAAAATGGGTATGTTAACATACAGTTCTGACAAGAGTGAGTGCCTTTTGGCCAGACTGAGCCGAATCTCTTCTTTTCCACAAGTGATGCTCTTTCTTTCCCGCTTCCTTCTTCCCTTTTCTGCATTCCAGATTATTCACACAACCAATCATGCATTAGAAGATGAAGCACAGATCAACTTCACGAAGAAGAAAAAAAAATTGGAATCAATAACCTACTTCTCCTTCTCTACGGGACTAAATTTGGATTGGACAAACGTGAAATTTATACAACTTGTCTGCAATTAAAAGCGCAACATTTCAATTTGCAAAAGCTAAATTACAAGAAATGCAATTATATTAATTTCTGAAGCATGTTGTTGTTACCTTGGGTGAGACAGTTATTGTGGTTGTTGAGAATTTATTCCCTAACGGAAGAGCTCTTGTTATAGTTATAGACATCGTGCTTCTAAGATTTGGAGATACTGTCACTGCTTGTGTTTCATCAACTGTGGAGAAAGGGAAAACGGTGGACGATGATGCAATTCGGGGATTATTGGGCCTGGGCCTGGGCCTCTTCCATTTTAACAGGCTTTTGCTCCTTTGTTATCTTTGCCCAACATCAAAATTCAAAGCTTTTTGTCCATACTAATTTACTGGATTGGGAGCTACGAAAAGCACCCGCACTTTAAAATTCTTGACGTGTGTTATAAAAAAAAATATATATTATTAACGTGTCGTGTTTGACACTTCTCAACACTCACCAACACTCTGACACTTTCCGACAATACAATACTTGTTGCAAAAACTCAAAAAAGGTTCAAAGGTTACGTTGTGTTGCATTTTGAGTTCCAACTATTAGATTTGTTGAATCACGATTACTATTTTATTGAGTTTAATATAAACATTTGGGATATCTTATGTTTCTTTGCAAAATTGATGAGTATTATTTTTTGTTAAATTATTGAATATTAAATATATATATTACATAAATTAAAAATATTATATAATATCAAAACATGTCTTAACGTGTCAAAATTTGACATTTTTTAGAATTAATGTGTCGGAATGTCGTGTCCCATGTCAGTGTCGATGCAACGTAGATTGGGAGAGCTTGCCAAAAAAAAAAAAAAGGTGTTCAATTAAGAGGAAATGTATGGTACTAAAAACTAATAACTCTAGTGTCATCAATAACTTATTTCAAATACCTTAATATTAATGGTGATATTAAAAATAACAGAAAAATATTTCTGTAATTATTGCAAATAGATTATCTGTATTTACTCCCAAAATGACGTCGTTTTGGGATTAAGAGATTAAAAAATTATAATTATGAAGACTATAATAACCCTGAAATAAATTAAAATTACAAAAACATCATGATTTCAGTCCCAAAATAACGTCGTATTGAGTTTACTACAGATAACTTATCTGTAGTGACTGCATAAAAAGCGAACCCTAAAAATAAAAATGTAAACAAACTTCTAAATAAACACCTTTTTTATTAGTTTTAGAACTTCATCCAAAAAATTTATTTCATTTTCTAAAGTTTTGAAGTTAATAACAGGAATTTAAAATTAGACGAAGATAATACTAAGAGGCTTGTACATGGGGGCGGGGAATTGCTCTTAAGAAACCTATTCACAGTTAAAATGTAACTCGTTAATCTTTTAAAGTAAAAAAAATAATTTTTTAAAATAAAAAAAATCTTAATTTAAGCATGAAAAAAATGAATTTTAGTATTAGTTTTCTAAGAGAGAGAGAGAGAGACTGAATCCAATTTATTCACACCTATCACATGTGACAATTCCCAAAATTGTTGAACTGCGGTATAGTTTCAATATATCCATCACATGGATAATCAGATAACTTCTGCGACAAACACAATCAGATTAATAGTTTGACACTCATTAATCAGTGAGAACAAAAGGCTGAAAATCTTTCTGTCTCAATTCGCACATTGCTAAGAATGATGTTTTCTTGCTTAAAACGAAACAACTTCATCTCTACACTTTACTTATTTGTTGGGGCATCACACGTGGCTCCTAGTTCTTATAATTTTAGGATGATGTTTTCCTAAACAACGATAGGTGGGTAACATTGTAAATCAGGAGAATGATAATTAAAGATAAACATTCAAATCATTTTCATTATCAAACAAACTGTGAATATTAACAATGGAAATGATCTTCCATGAAGAATGAAGGATGAAATATAAAACTTGTGATAGGATCATTAGTCCAAATTACTTGTGATGTCGTTCTCACCAAGATAGAGTATGCGTACGTCAAACACCCTTTTAAGGCTGCTTTCTCCGCCATAAAGCCTTCAAATTTCAATTCCCTCTTGGATTGGGTTACACCTCTCTATCTCTCTCTCTCTCTCTGCACGTAATTTTCTCTCCGTCTTTTTTAATTTTATTTTTTTGTAGATATTCCCCGTTATGTTTTTTCTTTGCGTTTTTATATTCATTCATTCCAGATTTAACATAAATACAAACAAAATGTCAAAGTAAATCATGATTTGTTCTTCCTTATATAGTGGATTGAGGAGGTGCGTTCACCACGTCGATAAAAATCAATTCTCTGTCCAATAGTCAAATACTGATTCCGTAGAATGTCGAAAATGCGTACATACAACAACATATTGTAAACCAGTTACACATCCTAAACGAAACCAACATCTAAAACTCAACCTCTCTAACTCATGCAAAAATAAAATTACGAATAAATATAATTACTTGACATTCAGGCCATATATATGTATTTCATCTTCGCTAATCATTTTTCTCAAAATTTCAGTGTATAAAACCTGTAGAAGATATGAGAGATTGGATGATTAAATTATTAAATCAACCGGAACAAATTTTAAAGAGTTTGAGTATCAGGGAGTTGCTTGAATATGTTACTATTCACTAGTATATACTATATATCATCTATGATTCTTTGACACTAGTATCAAATTTAAAGTTTGACACATCGTCTGAGAGCCATTAGAACAAAAAAATCAACAACTCTGATTTGACCATTGATTTTTTTTCATCTGATTACTCTCAAATGAGGTGTCATCAAATTTTAAATTTGATACTGGTGTCAAAAGATCCTATCTCATCATATATATATATATATATATATATATATATATATATATATATATATAAAGTCAGGATCATTTTACACCAGTATAAGTTACACTCTTAATCTTGTCCTTTGACCCATTTATATCTAAGGGCTCTAATTTTTTAATAATGTGAGCCATTAGATACAAGTAGATCAATGATTAATATTGAGTGTAAGACTTCTAGCTCTTACACCAGTGTAAGAATATCTTGTCCTATATATATATATATATATATTCCGTAAAAGAAAAAGAAAATTAAAAAGAAAGATAAGAAAATTAATGAGTCTTGCACGAAAACAGCATGGGGAACGTAGCAACGAAGCAGGACTAATCATGAGAACAAACCCCCCAAGGGAGCACGTGTAACTGTGTGATATGACATCATCATTGGAAACGTGGCAATTGATTAATGGCTAGTGAGGTTAGAAATCATGGTACATGGGTGACAGTGTGGGACCCTGGTGATTCTGTCATCGGGAAATGGAGCTTAGCTGTAGAAAAACACAGACAGATACCTTTATAACTACGCTTTTTACCCAATCAATCATTATTTCGTGATTCCCCCAAAAGCTTTATTAGCGGCTAGCATAAATGATTCAGCGCGGCTTGGCTCTCAGCCACCCGCATTGCCAAACAGGGATGGAAATTGAACAACTTAGGTCAAATTTTCGCCTAACTAGAGACTATTATGTAAGAGCTCGGGGTTGAACATGTCCTATTATTTATTATAGGTATTTTTTTTATTTGGTTTGGTCATTTTTTTATAAAAATATAAAGTTTAATATGATTCTAGATTTCATTTAAAAGCTTAAATTGAATACAATTTGAGGGGGGAAATTATTGATCCCATCGATCAAATATAAACTTCGAAAATAAGACGGCCTTACTTTTAATCAATTGATTAATATTAATTAATCAAATAGTCAAAATCTCCTCACAATATACAGGTTAAACATGCAATCGGCCTTATCATCTGAACCGTTAACTGGTCATACTTCTGATGGAGAACTGGTCATAAATTTTAGAGTTTATTTATTTGCTTTTCCGATATGAAGAATTTAAGTTTAATATATTATTAATACAAATTGTTATTCGTTAGCATATTAAGAAGCTAAAAATTCATATAAAATTTATTATGAAAATTATTTTTTAATTATTTTACAATACATAATTAGATGGTGCTATAAAATTTTACATTAATCGTACACGTACCAAACCTAAATTATAAATTTATCCTCCGCATATTTCTTTTGACCTTATCTCCGCCTATTATAATATTTAAAATTGTCATTATTAGTTGACTATATATGTTTCTCTTTTATTACAAGTTAACTATATACTCTCGACTCAATGTCATATCCGCTATCGATCTCGAAGGAGACACGTGCATATTGTGCTTCGTGGACAAAATTATATTCCTTAATGATACACACACGCATATATTACTGTATCGAGTTTTAGACTATTCTATATTATGAAGACACTATTACTTTTCTGATACGAACTATTGACATTATTTTAGTCAAGTCAAGAACATCAAGTCACTCTGTACAAACAAAATGACAGCATTTTATTTACAAGAGCATCCCAAGCACAACATATTATTTACTGTTGCTCAAAAATATAGTTACATTCAATTAAGGAGTAAAGAAAATTAATAGTACAATCTCCCCAAAGCGTTTCATAAATCATAAAAAGTTAGAGAAAAATACCTAAGAGAGATTTTTTCTTTTATATATAAACCTAAGACAGAATTTTAATATATTTTCTTAGATGTAGAAGGTTTAAGAGGAGGAAAAGTTGCTTTGTTCTAAGGTCACTTATGATAAGTAGAACTTGAAACCAATTTATACCTTTTTTTTAGTGGATCAATTTATACCATTTTAATTGAATTTTTTAATCCTACCAGTACTTGAATGTATCCTGATTAATGATTTAGCCTCCCACAAATCATTAATTAAACATATTCTCATGGAATTCAAAATCTCAAAGTGAATGAATAATTCTGAAAATATTCCTAGATGATTGATCAGATTAACGTAAAAGTTTAGAATTTTAAGTGAACAAATAAGTTGTTCATGAGGATCCGGTTCCAAACAAATATTCTCACAATGGAAAAATCCGCAAGCTAAAACTTAATCATTATGATTTAAATTTATAGTTTTAGTTGCAGAAAGTTTTCCCGGATAAGTTAAACAAAACCTTCAAGTAATTTTCTTCTGGATAAGCCAGGTAGCGCTCTCAAAATATTTTGTTAGAGCATGAATAACGCAACTAACACAACCTTTTAGAGTCTTAAGCAACTGCACAGATCATAGTCTTTTATAACCTTATAATTATGCTTGGATTAGTTGTGAAAAAAGAAAATACTAAAATTTTAATTGTGTATAATTTATTTTTAAAATAAATTATATAAAAAACAATTTATATTTATATTTATTAATTTACAGGCTTTTTAAACTTTTTTGAATTATATAAAATATTTCTTTTCTATATTAAATTATCAAAAGAAATATAAAATGTTGTGAAAACTTATATAATTGAGGACAAAACCATATTTATCTTCAATGCTTTTAAAATAATAGAATTCAATGCTCAAATTTGAACTTACTGAAAAAAGCTGTTACAGTTATAAAAGTTCGCGCAACATCATTTTTCTAGGGATAATAGTATATTATCCTACATTGTCCTAATAATCATGTAACGCAATTTGTTAAGAAGAGTCATCAAAGGAATAATTAAGGAAACAAAATTTTAAAAATATTAAATGAAATAAAATATTTATTATATTAAAATTATGGGAGAAGTATTTCGTAGTAATAAAGTTATCTCCAGTGAGCTCAAAATAATGTAATTTTGGATTATAAAATTAAAAATTATAATGATAAAGACCAATAATCTAATATAATCCTGCAATACATTAGAATTACAAAAACACTTTAATTTTCGTCTCAAAACGACGTCATTTTAGGCTCACCGAAAATAACTTATCTTATTCACCGGAGAATTTTTTTACCCTAAGATTATGTAAAATCTTTATTACTTATTTTTTTAAATAATTACAAACAATGTATAAAAAAAGTAATTACAAACATTCAATAGGAGAGGGCATTAGTTATTAAAACTCGTACTTAAAAAGTTAATAAAAAACAAGTACATTTAATACATTTCATAATTTAAGAATTGAAAATATTGAATACTTTCTTCATTAGTATTAAGATAATTAGTTAAGAAAAAAATTAAAATGCTGTTTTTGTATTTATCCAAACAAGTAGTCGGTGCAAGGGATTTTATTTTTATTTTTATTTTTGGTGTAAAAAGATGTTTTGAGAATAATTAAGCAAAACCATGCACACACTAAGTTTAAAAAACAACAACTTAAATGAATATTTATATTTGAACAAAAGACCTTTTGTAATCAGTTTAAAAGAAAGAAAAAAACGTGAATGAATTTATTTACATTTGAAATATATAAAAGACCATATATAATCAGGAACAAAGTAAAAGGGCTGATGGGTCACTCACTCTCTCTATGCTCATATATAGCTCAAAAATATTTTCTTAAAAGAAATCTTTTTCCTTTGTCAGAAAAAAAAAAATGTAAACTTTTGGTTTTCTAAAAATTAAAACATTATGGTACTGCTATGAAAAGCTCCTGCGAATATGATTTTTTTTAAAAAAAAACCTACGTTCTAGGCAAATTTTGTTCTGGACAAATACATATATGACTTGCGTTTTGAGTTGTTTGTTTCATAGAAGCACCTTAAAAACGTTAATTGTTTGTTTGGCACCCTGTATTAAAATTCTTAACTCCTCTCTCTGGATAACAACGTACTAGTAGTCTAGTACAACTTAAAACAATTACGTAAGTAAATAGCATTGCTATTTGATTCGTCGTGCATTTACACTTCTTCCTGCTTGATCTTCATTAGTTAAAGATGACCCCACGAAAAAGAGATGTGGGTAGCATTCATGAATCTGTTAGTATCTATCCATAATAACGGTAAAGTAATTAATTCATTGTCTTTGAAGTTTGAAGAGGTATTGACTGCAGAGTACACGTAACTAAATAAATTTTCATTTACACTTATGCAATCATTGAAAAAAAATCATGTTCGTAACATTATTTAAAAAAATAAAATAAAATTGTTGACCGAGTTCAGAAAGGTTAATTTAACCACTTAAATTTTGTAAATCAATTTTTTTTTAGGGATAAACTTTGAACCGCAATCTAATAACTAGAGAAATAGATTACATAGTAATTATCATAATTGTAAGAGAATTCTCTAGATTTGGAAAACTAAGCATGAAAAATGGTAAGGAAAAAAAAATGGAAAACGCGTAGAAAAACAAAAGTGAAATTGTATCCAAGGAAGGAGCCGTGTGTAAGAGAAGCCGACTGGTGTGAATTTAAACATGGGATTAACTGCATACACAAGCTACAAGTAAATTACAAGAAAAGGAAGAATTATATTAAATTAAGAAAAACAAAAGGAGTGTGGGACCCAAAGAGAGAGAGAGAGAGAGAGAGAGAGAGAGAGAGGTAGTTTAATTGATTTGAATGATGGAAATGAAAGTCACGCAGGCAGGAACATGGTACAATCAAGAGAAAACACGGATGCACTCAAACGCCTTTGGCGATGACGACATCTGACGACACAAACCAATCCAAAATGTACTCACCCACGCTTCTCATTATCTCATTTCCTCTTATTAATAAACCCCCCAAACCTTCACTGTTTCATTCCCAAACCTTAAAAAAAAATATATATATATATTTAAAAGACAAAAAACCTTAAACCTGTCTCTAACTAAAACCTAACCAAATGGCCGAAGAGTTCTTTGAATCCGAGGTTGTCTTCTCCGACCACCATCGATCTCCGCTCAACGACTACTGGGAGGTGGTGGCGCCGCCGCAGCCGCAGCAGCATCAGCAGCAGCAAAATTCGCGTGGCGGCAAGTCGTGGATGAGGAGTGGTGAGGGTAAAAAGACGGTGAAGAATTCGGTGCCGGTGAATATCCCGGAGAGGATGCCGCGCTGGTTGGGTTTCGGCGAGGAGGAGGAGGAGGGTATGGTGCCGCCGCACGTGATCGTGGGACGGAGGATCGACGGGAAAATGGCGTCGTCGGTGTGCACGGGGAACGGGAGAACATTGAAGGGACGTGATTTGAGCCAGGTCCGAAATTCGATTCTTAGGTTGACTGGGTTTCTGGAGGTGTGACAATTTAACATATTGATCGTGTTTGGTAGATGGGAAAATGGAAATGAAAGTGAAAGAAAAATTGTCTTCATTTCTTGCTTTACTAATTACACCCCCCCTTTTTTATTTTTTAAAATTTTTGAGATCTTTTTTGGAGTCTCGTCGATTGTATCAGGGGAACAATTAAAGAACCTGAACATTTGAAGATTAGAAATGAAAGTGAATTAATTTATTAATTTTTATATTTATTCATGTATTTTGTTTTGGGGATTGTTAATTACATTGTTGGTTTCAACCTTGGCGATTTTCGGAAGGCTTCATATAGCTTGCTTTCTGCGATGTTTGAAAGTGTGCGCAGTGCACCCATTGTTGTGATTGTGTCTGTGAGCTACTTCTCTGCTCCAGCACATAGCCCAACACAAACAGCTGTTTTATTTTTATTTTATTTTTTAATTTCATAGATAGATAGATAGATGAAGAGGGAAAGAGAAAAGAGAAGGTTTTCAAAGTTATGCGGTTAATGTCAGCTTGTGTGTGGAAGATTGTTTCTTTTGGTTTCACATTTCTTCTGCTTCACCCTTTTGTTTTGCGTTTGGCATTAAAATGTAATCTTTTGAACTATATTTGAAGAGGGAGGGCTAATGATTAGTTTAATAAATCTTATCGTTTCATTTTTTTTTTATTTGATTCCGTAATTAACATTTGCTTCAAATTCACCGTACGAAGGAGCTAATTAATTTATATTTTTATTAGTCTGAGGCTAAATAGAAGAAAAAAAGAGTTAATGAATGAGACTATATTAAAAGAATGAAGAATTAAAATATAGGGTTTTATCTAAATATAAAAATTAATAAGGCGTACTATGTTAGCTAGGCTCTTGAAGCAGTTTGAAAGGGAAACAAACCAAAATTTAATATGGTAACATGGGTTTTAATTGTGATTTGGCAGGTAGGGAAAGGATCGGCATAAATAATTAGTTGTCGCTTTTTCTTTATCATGACAATATTAGAGTCTTAATAGAATAATAATGTAAGGACAAAACAGAAAGATTGAGAACTGAATTTGGCACTTTGGCACTCCAAGTATGGTGTCAACAGTTTTGGTTGGCATCTTATGGGTGTCTCATAATTGCAGAAGGCATTGCTTCTCTTTTATTTTCCTGCAAATATATATAGGACATGCATTATTGAACATCGTATTTTCAGGATCAAACTAGCCATATGTGGATGCAGGTTTCGTCAATTTTAATTTTAAAGTTTGTTTGCAATTTTTGTGTGATAAAGTATTGGTATTTGATGGGAACAGCTATATAAAAAATATGAAATAGGGTATCATGCTGTCGAAATTTACTATTCTATGTTTTTGTCTCAATATGCACGTGATGCAATGTAAAGTATATTAATAAGTAAAAAATTGTTGATTTTTTACCAACACAATTTGGTCAAGTTATTTTATAATTGCTTGAGGAAAATAGAAACTCTTCCCTTTATTAAAGTTTAATGTTTCACACTAGTACCTATTAGTTAACTTAGTTGACATCCTCAAATGCAAAACAGAAAAAGCATTTAGTCTTATGGAACTATTTCAAGTCTTGGTACTGACCACATGGGGCTTTGGTACTGGCTAATTTTCAAAAATGATACATGTGTTCTTTAAATATTATGATCACTGACTGAGTTTTCAAAAATGATACAGCCTTCATACTGGTTGGGTTCTTCCTGACTGAATTTTTTGACACGAGTTAAAATTATTTACCGGCTCTATCACTGAATCCTACTTGGCAATTATCAAGGAAGGATGTTGTTGCATAAATGAAAACCAGCTAAATCATATGTAGTAATATTATCCTACAATTGCCACGACTATGATCACGATTGTGCAAGCCTACTTGTAAATTACGAACGAAGGAAGTCAAGAAATCAGCATAAGACCATGTATTTTTTTTTATTTTTTTTTTGGTGAAAGTAAGACAATGTATTTAATTGTACACGGTAGTACAAAAAATGTAAATTGCGGTATTCTTGTTGACTTCGGAAGCACATACCTACTTATGGGCTCTAAATCTTATTTGAATTAGTAAACATCGGAATAAGGGATAAGCAAAAATGGATTAGGATTCTAGTCATAAATGTTACAAGAATGAAAGATACAAAAATAGATTAATAAAATTTGTATAAATAATTATGAATCTTATTAAAATTACTTTTATATTTTTTTCGCATGATATAATCCTTTCAGTTAATTAATAACATGAAATGATCCTGATCCAAGAAAAAGTAATTAGAAAATAAGAGAGATATTCACGCAATAAGTGAACGCCAAATACGAAGGTTTGATCTAGCAATTTGTCATAATGTCCAATTTGATATTTTGATAAACTATATTTGTTCTTCTTTCTTTTGAAAAATAAAATTAGGGTGTGTATACGTAGGAGTAAGGATTGATGCATTGAGTGGAGGACAAGTAAGTTAAAATATGAACGTATCAATGCATAAGTTACATCTAGGTACATCTAGTTACATCTAGGTGTGTATAAGTATCAATGCATAAGTAAAATTTTACTGTTTATTTCTAATTTTATTTTAACTTTTATCAATCATATTCTTATTAGGTGAATACTATGTAAAAATATGTAATACTTATATATTTGTTTATAGTTATGCGTACAATATGAGTCATGAGTGGGAATAAAACGAATCCTTCATTATTAAAGAATTTCACATTACCTAATATAGCTCCACAAATTAAGGGATGGGGCAGTTTGAGTGAGCGTCTTAGATTCGATTTATTAAAGCCTTGATGTATTGATTATAGTATGGATTTGGCCTCCCTGGAATGTACTTGTGAAAAAAAATTGTCTGCTTATTTTAATGATTCTATATAATTAATTAAATAACGTTGCATATATAAAAAGTAATTTAAATAGTAAGTAAAATTGATTTCAACGGTGAAAAGATTTTTGCAATATCAAATATTCATGCCAACGAGAACATATTTATAATAAGTAAAAATTATTATTACACTCAAAAAAATATTAATAAACTTCTTAAGATAAATAATAATAATAACTTGTGCTACGGAATTATTTAGAGATTTTTAATTTATGAATTCTTAACTGCAAAATATGAAGTTTGGTTAATTTCACCAAACAAATGGAATGTGAGTTAAGTTTAAAGTTAAAAAAGTCAATGTGTAATAGTTATTACGAGTACTGAACCAGTTGATATTGTCCCATAGCAAAGTACAAGCTGTTGTAGATTCATGCCATATTATGGTGGACTTTATCAGTACTTCATCATTGAATGTATGATTATGTCTGAACAGTACTGATGGACCATTATTGGTTGTTGTTATTAATACAAGATTGCAGAAAAGATGTATATACGTTGAGTTCTATATCCATATTATTTATAAGGAGAGGTCTGGCAAATTCGACCCACTTTTTTATTTTTATTTTTTAATGTAAAAAACTTGTTCATTTAACTATTGGATTGCAAGTAGGGAAGTGGAGAATGTGGAGGACAGCAACCCAATAAAAGCAAACTAAAAGGGTAGTAATAAAACTGAAGAACTACAAATTAAATCCTTATAAAATATACTTAATCAAATTACAAAAGCTAATTTTTAGGAAATGGAAAAGAAACCTTTCAAAAGAAGCATGGATATATCCTTGAATTTACAAAAAATGAATCAATCAGCTTATTTAGTTTGTCCAATATTAATTTTGGCTCCTATAATTAAGAAACGGATTTTTTTTTTCTCACAAAGCTATTTACTGACGTGGTGAAAAGAGAAAAAACAATTTTAATATTACAACTATATCTTACTAATGAGATATAATTATTTTTTGTTGTTGCAAAAAATCTCTTCTCCTTTAAAAGGAGAAGTAAGTTGGGGACTGTAAAAAAATTAGGACCTTACATGTATGTTGTAATTTTGTGGGGCTTGGCATCTCTCATACCATGCGACTTTATACTTCAGGCAAAAGTAGTTTTAGCAAACAAATATTTTATGGGAAAAGTGTGTATAATTTTAAAGGATGTAAAGTTGTGTCATTTTAGGAGAGAGAAAGAGATAGATAAAGGAGGAGAGAGAGTTGACAAAAAAAATAAAGATGTGGGCCCCACTTCTTTGTGAGAGTGAAAGGATGTAAGTTGTGTAATTTTAAATGATAGACACTTTTCCCATATTTTATATATGTGTGTGCGAGTGTACCTACTTTGCTGAACACAACTTTTTTTAAAATCATGTCGTACAATTGTGTTGATAATGGCTAAAAAGGAACAATCTGGCAGTGGAAGCTAAAGCATATTATTGACATTTCTTGTCCAAAGGCCAAAGCCAAGAAGAAACATTTTTTTCTTATAGGAAAGAATTCAACGTGCAAGTAATTAGTTTGTAAACTTTTAACTACACCATGACCTAATTAAGTAAGAAACACAACCAATCAACCCATATTATCGATACCTGAAGTAATCCACAATTTGATAAATTTATATCATCATCAACATCATTTTTAAAAACTTTAGACTGAACAAATATATATGGTTTTAATATTATGTGCGGCAGCAATCAACTTTTGTAAGGAAGAACGAAAGGATTTCTGAGTAGGGAAAGCGTAGCGGGATCCCCAAATTCAAGCTAATTCGATGACAACGAGGCCACATGTAGTGAACGAGGAAACGACCATGATGTCAGCGACACGTGTATGGCATGATTAACCTGTCCCCAAAGACCAGATCAATGAAATGAATATGACGTGGAGTACATCACAGCCTGGTGAAAAAAGAAATTTCTGCAGTTGAGTACTTCCATAAGATGCGCTCGGCTGTATTAAATTACAATATCTGCTGGACAATTTGGAGGTTTATGACTTGTGCTTGTTCTGTATCCCGTTCCCATTCCAAGCAATGACTTTCGACGGCTTAACCTAAACATCTATTTTAGTATTTTAATAATAGAAAATTATTGATGTATATAATAAAAGGGTTTTATTAGTCTCATTTAACATAAGATATGTATTTTATGTTGTAAATAGAAAATAAGTAGGTCTCACCATTACAAAAAAAAAGAAAAAAAAAAGAAGGTACGAAAATTGAAGTGAGAGAAAATAAAAGATAATATCTCATGTAAAATGAGAATAATATTTTCCATAATAAAAATTAAAATGAAGAATCAAATAAAGAATGTAAAAGTAAAGTGGATATCTTAATTTAAGCCGAAATTATAGCTTATCATTGAGGTATTAATTTATTTATTAATCTTATGGCTTGTGTTTGGTTGTTGGGTAGCAAATGTACTTTCACATTCAAGTCCCTTTCTAGTTTTTAAAATCTTTTTAAGTATAATATTTATGGGTTCGTTTTTTCTGCAGTTATTTATCTGCAGTAAGTCCAATACGACGTCGTTTTTGACAGAAATCATGGTGTTTTTGTAATTTTAATTTATTTCAGGGTTATTATAGTTTTTATAATTAATTTTTTTAATATTTCAATTCCAAAACGACGTCGTTTTGTAAGTAAATGCAGATAACTTATATGCAGTAACTGCAGAAATATTTTTCTGAATATTTATACGTTGTTGTTTTTTTTTTTGTTGCTGCGAATAAATTTATTAAAATTTCAACACTCACTATTTAATAGGCAGAAAGTTATGTATACTTTTATTCCAAAAGTTGTTAGAGTTAGATTATCCGAAAAAAAGTTGTTAGAGTTAGTATATTGTAAAGTGTTTGAGGATGACATGGATGAGTAATGTGCCCTATGATTATAATAATAATAATTATTATTATTATTAAATACTAATTATTATTATTATGGTGGTTTGAATTTCATCGTGACGGTTTGGTATTTGGTTTCTTTAGTTGCGAGTTTGAGAATTTTGTTCCTTGTCGTTTCTTATATTAAGATAGTTGCTATTTTACATGTAACACAATATCAAGTTGAAAAACTAAAATAAACTCCCAAGGTAGCTCAGTTGGCAGCTGAGCTCCTAAGGGATCCCTTGGTGCAGGGATCAAACCCTGCCTCAAGCAGTTTCTTGAAAAATCTTTGGAGGCCAGAGGATAAGCCAAAAATCTTCTGTTGGAGATTAGTTCTCGTCCTTGAATGAGGATACCTCCTGACAATGTACCAAAAAAAAAAAAATAATCATTATTATAAAATCCAACTGCAATAGTTAAGCAATGGCTTGAAAACCTACTCACGGAGAGGTTTTTGGTGAAAATCAAAGCAATTCACTATACATGTTTTTATTTTAAATTAGTTATTGTTCTCCTTAATCTTTCCCAAAAAATAATTTAGTATGTAATTTCATAATTTCATATATATAATGCACTTCATTATTGCTTTATTTTTTTTTATCGTACTATATTATCACATAATACGTGTCAACACTATTTTTATTAGTAGAAAATTTAAAAAATGCATTAACATTTATAGCAACTACTTGTGCTTTCGTGTCTTCATTGCTACTAATAATACATATGTGGTCCTCAATCCTCATTCACAAGTACAGGTATATTGCTATTTAATTGGTATATACCGTAGGACCCGAAAGTCTTCCTTTATTTGTTTTCTTGCTATTAACATGATTTAACACATTTCTTTTTGGTGAGGAAATAAATATGCTTCATACTTTTTTTTTCCTTTACTTTTTCTTTTGCCAATAATGTGATTCACATGCAATTCGAAAGTTTGATAATAAATAATGTGGGTCACACTTCAAGCAATATTTTAACTACATCAATAATTAGGTAACCAATATTTAGACGTAGATGCAGTTTTAGAAGTCTACTTTATTCGTGTTTAACCGTCGTTTTTTTTCCTGATATTTTATTTAAATGATCGATTATTATATTGATATAACAAAAGTGTGATATCATATGTATTTTTGAATATTTTTGGGGGGAATTGTTGGAAAATGATATAACATTAGCGGTGATTTTATGTAGCAAATACATGGATAATAATTTTGTCTAAATTTATATTAGCATTAATTCTTTTGTTTTAACTTGATATTTCTAAATTTTTTAAAACATTTTTAATTTTTTTTAATTTCATGATCTTAATTAATCCTTTAGGGCGTATCCAACGTCTCCAGCTGGGAAAAAAGACCCACCAGACTAATACTGAGTCCAGCATCCTATTAATTATCCAACTTTAAAATATGATTTAAAGCACATATATATCCCCCTAGCTTCTAATTAAAAATTAACACTTCAGCAAAAAAAAATGTCGCACTCTTTCATTTTTATTTTTATTTTGAAAATAGAAAGTAGAAGTGTGATAAGACACTGTTATCCCACCAAAATTAAGGAAGACCCCAACATCTTTGAGGATTTTCAATATCTCTAAAAATCAAGGGAATTATCCCCTGGCATTATCCATCTCAACAATTCCTTCCTTCGCAGCAAAATATAAACCGATGGTAGCAATACACATGTCTACATGGCTAGATGGAGAGGAAGTTTCGTGCGGGCAAAAGTGTACAAAATGGATTGGGCTACTTGGTATATAGGAGGGTAGATTGGAAACTAGTGTAAAAATCCTTTTAAAAGTTGGAGGAAATTGATTATGACCTGCATATAAATCATTAGACTATAAATAAAAGAGATTTCACTTTCAGCCTTTGACAATGGGATATGGTTTTCATGGCACATTCTTTCATTTTGTAATACGTGCAGGCTTGTACAATTGTCTTATGTAGGGGTAGGGGCAACTCTTCTAGCTATCATTGACACGGACTCGTATCAAATTAACTGATGAGTCATCTTTAATCTTTGATTGTGAATTCAAGATAAGACAACCTTGTCGAATATCAAGATTAATTCCTAAATAAGGATAGTACCTAGCTAGGTGAAGAACATAAGTTAAGGGAGCCTATGGATCAAGATAAGTTTGCCTGAACTGATTTATTAGCTACGGAAACACTTTGCTTTGTGTTCCTAATCTTTAAATCGATCTAGAGGGTTTCAGAATGTTCCTAGTGATCTATTTTCTCTCTGTCATGGTGATAAAAAAGGGCAGAACAAACAAATATGCACAACCTGGACGTGTCAAAGGACACTCAAATAATCAAATTCACAAAATGACAACAAACTTTTGGGAAATATGTTCCAAACATAAGAGACCAAGAAAATAGGATGTTCTTCTAATGCTTTCTATGAGTAGACATTTGAATTTCTATATTATTATGAGCTTTGATGATAACCCTAGATTTTATCACATTATTCTGGATTAAGCTTTGATGTTAACCGTGTCATTGTTAATTTTAGTCTTACATAATTTTGATAGAATTTCACTTAAATGATGAGAGTGCGTTATTAGATGTTTCTTAATTAAGCTTGTGTGTGTGAAGATGGATCGAAAGGACAATATTTGAAGAGTGTGAAGGAAATGAAGAAGGAAGAGAAATCAAGAGAAAGCCAAGAACGCAGCTAAGTATTCAGTGTCACAACACTTAGAAATCCCACACCTTAGCGTTTGAAGGAAAAATGAAGATGTGTTAGGGTGTGTTTCTTATTCAATGCTTTAATGGTTGAGCATGCATACCATTTAATGTGTATGGCTCAATGTCCCAACAATTTTAATAAATATGAAGATTCTGAAATGAAGATAAAGAGTTTTTTTCCTATGTATAATGAGATAATTAAGTTTCCTTTGTAAAAGGTTAGCTAATGAGCCATTGTGTTTTAGAATTCCTCTCTAAGAAAAAATTGTAGTGTTGTTATGGACCTATACTATAGTCCCACATTATATCATAAAGCAGACAATGAAAATAGGAAATTAAATAATATAAGGAAAGTATCAATCTCAAATACTAAATCCTAGTACAATAACAATGAACCTCGACATGGGCTTTCAGAGAAGGCATCAAAGGTCTAGAATTCCACTATCCACAAGTAAAGCCTACAGGTATGGACATCTTTTCTCTCTCTACTGTTATGTTGTCATTGTGCACACATACCACCCTTTAGCAAACGTCGTTATTTTCAGTGCACAGAGATCAACTAAACTCAAGGATATCTAACTCATTGATATCTGAGAGCATCTAGATCTAGTCTCTTGACTAGATATCTTTGTCCCTAGGACAGAACAAGTGTGTAATCTCTTTCAAAGAAGAATTGAGTGTATTCCATCATTATTAGGTAAAGAAAACGTGTAATCCTCTAGTGAGATACTAGGGAAAAATTTTGTAATCTCATTATTCATATAATGGTAGATTTTGATGAAAGTGATTTTTACTCCTTTGTATTAAGTGCGATTTTTCATATTAAAAATCGTTGTGTTATCGCTTATTCTCTTCATCTCTCATTTTTTTCATTTGTGTGTATTAGGTCAACCAGCTGATAGTAAGCCAACTTCTAAGTGCTGAATCTAATAACTCCACTTAAGACTTAATCACTTCCGCATATGTAGAAAGAAGGACCAAATCCTAACAAGATGTTCTTTAGATAGCTGAAGCCACAACGTTGTGATCATAGCACCTTAGTGTCGGACATGCATCACAGCGGTAAAAGTTTAGCATCATAACATTGCCTATATGTGAAAATGCAATCATGGACATGTAACATTATAATGCTGAAGAGTCACCACAACAACCAGTGACTTAATTTTGTCTTATTGTAATTAAGTCAGAAGACAAACAATATAATAGTTTTTTTTCTTAAAACAATTTCTGATCTCAATTACGATTTATAGAATGGATTAGGGCAAGGAGGAAAGTTTAGTTTTTTTGAATCATTCAAGGCTCATTCTCTTTCTCACTTTCTTAATGGAGTTCTTTCTCTGACCTTTTCTTTTGTACTCTTCTTTCTATGTTTAACTAAATTCTTTTGTTGGAATATTTATTTAACTTGATTTTGAATATGTAGTTTATATTTAATTTACACTTAATCTAAGTCTCTTATTCATGGAATTCAGAATTTATCTTTTGTACTTAAATCCTTCTTAAACTGGGCGTATTCATCATGTATTGATTTTTTTTTTTGGATTACGGAGGAAAGTAAAAAAAAACATTCGTCATACATTGATTGAAATATTAATATATATCCAGGAACTAAGGATAAATTCCTTAATCATGTTATTTATAAGAATAGTTGTAATTGGTCATATAGTTTGTTATTGGATCGATCTCCTAGCTTTGAGATACCTGATTTCTTTGGAGATTGTCTAAGGAATTTATAACTTCTAAAGAGTGAAAGTATGATCAATGAGTTAAGAAATAAGTTAATTATTGGTTAGTTTCAAAGCTTTAACCATAAATTCTATAAAATAGAATTTGTATTAAGTGAAAATTAAAGTTAAATCGAATAAATTAAGATAGCGAGTTAGTGTTTGAAAATTTAATCTTGGTTAAGAATGATGCTCTATTTTATTACTTACATGATTCAGTTCACTTGCTGAATTCGCAACAAGCTTATTCCGAGAGAATATTCACTCTCATTTTTTAGAGAGTTTTTTATCTACAGTAAAGTGTTCTAATTAGTGATTGAAAGTTAATTTCTAAGTATGATAATAAGTTATATATGAGCAAGATCGTGAAACTCGCTCCACAAAGGTTGGATGAGAAAAGCAAGGGTAGATAACAAAAAAAAAAAACTTAACTAAGCTTAGGACTAGATGCAGCGTCTACAACAAAATTGAACTGGTATAAAATTATGTGCACAAGCCTCTTCAAACTCAACTCATTTACTTTATCCTACATGAATTCATGTTTATCCTGAAATGTGATTGATTTCTAAATAACTTGAATATCTTTTTATACCTACAATTATTGTACATTTTAATTTTTGTCCCTCTTTGAGTGACAACCATGTGCCAATAATGACGAATGTGTTACATGACATATGCAATTGAGCAGGTCATGTTTCTTCATTCCTTTTCCTAATAACTCTTCTTCTGTATCCCTCCTCTGCAAAGAGTCACTAGTCACTACGTCTTGCTCTTTCATAGTCCTCAATGTGTTTTCTCTTCACCACTTCAATATCCTCCCTCAATTCCATTTCTAGTTCTTTGTTCTATCCATTCCTTTTCTGGATTGTCTCGCTCTTAACTTTTTCTTGGTGGGTTTTACTTTTCGTTTGGATTTGAGTGCTAGGCCCCTAACTTGTCTTATTAGAAGGAGAAGAATTTTTTTGATTTTACATATGGATAATTTTCAACTTTAGATTATACATTTATTCTCTTTTTGGAGAATTAACAATAGCATAAAGCATTTTAAGAAAGAAAGTATGCATGGATTTTGGAGAGAGAGAAAATTTAGTTTACTTGGCATAAATTATAGACACATAGGGTTATTATTGACATACGACAATGGTAACGTGGCAATTTCGTTTCTAGAGTTATAATTGAATATAACCATCAGATATTGGTCATTCTTAAAAAGTTGGGAGAAAAGGAAAATATTAATAATGACATTTTTTGAGTTCCATATTTATTTACATACATTTCCATTCTTTTTCTTAATAAAAGTCATAAAGCCAAACAAAGTTATGATAAAAGTCATTTAAGGAACACTATTAGAGAACTGGTATTACTGCTACTAGGAGTAATAATAATATTATTAACGAATGAATATTAAGAGAACCATGGTGGCCTTACTATTATATGAACCTTGAATAGTAACAACAAAATTAGAAAAATGACGTGCAAAGGCACAAGGATATGTTAAATTGGAATTGGTTTATGAGGTTTATACACGGTAAGGGAATAAAAGAATCCTAGATATGATGCCAAGTAAAAAAAAATATCTTGTGTTATTTTACTAAAAAAAATCACGTGTTAGTGAAAGCTACTGGAATATTAGTAATTTGGTTAGCTTCAAATGGCATGACAATTTCATTGATGAACTGCTGATTCTGACAATATATAAGAGTTACTGAGCTCTGCCACAATGGCTTGGGAGGAGATGCTTCGGTTCAAATACACTTCAAAAATCCCCAACAAATAATGAAAGGATCAACTTCAATGTATTTAGCAATAGTTTTTGGTGACTAGTTTTAAAATCACATTACATAAAGATATGAGTATAAAAATCTTTATTATGCTTTGGCTTCTTAACTTTTGGGATGAGGCATATGTAAGAAGGATTATTAACTCTGGGATTGTAACACCTCGTATGCATCTGGTATGTTATCATTACATATGATATTAGGCGTAGTTACAATCACAATCGTTGAATTAAAATACGGCTTCAATTTTTCTTTTTGAAAGCATAATATTTTCTTCTTAGAAATAATTTTTGTATTTATAAACAATTCAATTCGTAATTATCACTCATATAAATTGCAAAACTATCTAAGCACACTTAAAATATCATACCACCATGGAGTTCCCATAAACAATATAGCTTCACTAGACGATGATGATATTCAATCATACAAGGTGATAATATCCTACCAACATCGTCCAAACAAAACGGACAACTCTCCATTTGTTTTTCGGACATCTAAGGATTATTCCCACATGATATCTCAACCTGATAAACAATTAAGAAAATATTGACATCATCTCAGTTTATCCAATAGGCGTATAAGCCCTTCCATAATAATTGTATCAAAATACACAAATGTCCACAGACTACATAAATGAGAAATTAACTAATACAAAACATATAATCAAAGTCTTGTACATGTATCAACAACATGAAAGATATCCAATAACTATGATCATAGGCTACGTCCCTACTCCATGCATCAACATTACATACTCTCAAAATAAGACTACATAAACATATGATGCTACAGTCATCCAGAACAACATACTAAAAACATGAATAATCAAAATGCATAAACAGCGATAACAACATGCCAAAGAGCACATAGGCCTCCTGCACATAGATGCTCCTTTACCATCAATGTTTGTACCTGAAAGAGGTCCCTTAAATGTGGTTAGAGATAAACATCTCAGTAAACTAAGGGTCTTTAGAGGTTCCTCCACCCCAAAGTTCACTTCAGGCATACAATGTAAAAAGAGTAATCAAAATAATGCAGTCTATGTCAATGCTATGTGTTCAAAACTATAAATCCTATTGGTCAGAGAAAATATAATGTATAAATCATGCAATGTCTTACTACATACTACTAATAGAAACTCATCTTATACCCGACATAAGGAATTAACCCTCTTATGTCGCACGCAATAACAAACGCCCATAACATGCATTATATCAATTCCAAATGCAATCACATACACCATGTATAAAAACCACTACCCCTCCAGGGCTTGGTAGAACAAAAAGGGGGATTAACCCCAAGATTTGATGGCTTACCTCTCGAAACTTCACAAACAAGCTTACTTGCAAACCAAGAAAGCTGGTCACCTTCTTCCAATTGTTGGTCTTTCAACACAATGTCCCTAAGCTCAAACCTAGAGTAGGAACCAACACAAACCAACACCATATAGGTTATATTTAAAACGTTAAACATAAGACTTCAACACTTTAATAACCCTTACATTTATGACAATCAAGTACATTGACTTTCATTTCATTCTTGTGGCAGCATGACTTAACATATTTTCGTGCCAGTATATGCCAAAACACAAGTCATGATTTATTTATTCAATTATTCAAGAAAGCCCACATCTAAGGACCAAGCAAGAACCTTATACCAAACCATGGTTTTTCACAAGTATTATCATTTGACATAATTATAGGATTAGTGTAACATCCCGGCGCTGACGAGGGCGGGGAGTGATCGCCGGTGCTAAAGGGCATGGACAAGGAGCGACTCCTGACAGGCTTTCAGCCAGGGATTACATGGATGAATGAATCGAATCGACACCCAAAGAGAGGGATTCCAAAGACTGTGCAGGTATGAGACTGCATGGTTTGGGATAACTTATAAAAATTAATTTGCACTACCTATACTAACAAGATGCATCTACTTTTCGGTAGCCCAGAACGGAAGAACTCCATAGTTAAGCGTGCTTGACTTGGAGCAATTCTGGGATGGATGACCTACTGGGAAGTTTTCCCAGGAAGTGTGCTAGTGAGGAAAAAGCACACTGAAAAGTCTTATATTAATATGTGGGGATAGTCATTGATTCTTGAAGCGGCCAAACGTTACAAGTGGTATCAGAGCAGAGCCTCTCTTCTAATACAGTATGGTTCGAGGACGAACCAGGCGGAAGATGGTGGGCATGTAACATCCTGGCGCTGACGAGGGCGGGGAGTGATGGCCGGTGCTAAAGGGCATGGACAAGGAGCGGCTCCTGACAGGCTTCCAGCCGGGGATTACATGCATGAATGAATCGAATCGACACCCGAAAAAGAAGGATTTCAAAGACTGTGCAGGTATGAGACTGCATGGTTTAAGATAGCTTATAAGAATTAATTGGTACTACCTATACTAACAAGATGCATCTACTTTTTGGTAGCCCAGAACGGAAGAACTCCATAGTTAAGTGTGCTAGACTTGGAGCAATTCTGGGACGGGTGACGTCCTAGGAAGTTTTTCCAGGAAGTGTGCGAGTGAGGAAAAAACAAACTGAAAAGTCTCGTGTTAGTATCTGGGGATAGTCATTGATTCTTGAACCGGCCAAACGTTACAACTTCCAACTTCCTAAGCTATTTTACTATGGAATGACTGAAACATGGCCTAAGTAAACACATCCAACTTTCATGTTTTTTAATAGCTATTGTTTACTCCGAGACAGATTACCTCCATTATGGAACAACAAGCAAACTCAATTTAGACTCCATTTTAACTTGGTATTCCAACACTTGGCCGAAGTGACATACAAGGTGTTTAAGCTATTTTTATGTTGTCAAATGGCAACCAATCTTTCTACTCACATAAGGACATCTAGGAAGTCATCAATATATTGTAAAAAAACATTCAAACACTTTCCACTTGAATTTTCCTATGAAGGCTGAAACGGTGACATATATCATTCACTATATTTTCAATAATTTTGCATGCTCCACATGACAAACAATTTAACCCATTATTCATTATACTACCTAGAGTATATTATCCATCATCAAGGTATCATGACACACATTTCCACCTAGTCTTTTACATGATGGCCGAAAATGGTCATATAAAGGGTTTGTGACATTTGCATGCTTATAATGACCAACCATTTAATCCATAATACATTGAAATACCCAATGTCCACTACTCCTCATCCAAAGCAGATTAAACACACTTTCATTATGAATTTTCCAAATATGGCTGAAATGGGGACAAGGGTTCATCAAATTTATTACATGCTTTATAGAATTCTAAATGGTTCAATCCACTCCATAAACATCATTGACATATTTCAACATTATGACATACAATCATTCATGATTTCCAACATCAAATTTCATCACTAAACTCACCTCTTTTGTGAAACTCAATAACTTAGGTTTTCACCCAATGTTGTCTCCAATGGATTTTCTTCGCTCCGTGAGTCGCTTTGCTTAAATCTATTTCATAAACAACATAAAAATCCATCCACTAATATATAAATTTTATGGTCAATATTCACTCAAAACCTAAAATATCAAATTTTCATAAAAACTTAAAAGAGGTGCATTTACTTTACATAGAACTCCACACCATCAAGAGGTGGAAGGTTTCCAAGCTTTCTTTGGTTGAAAAACCCTTAAAATCCCAAAATATATACAAAAACTGAAATCTTTGGAGGGGTAGACCCCCTTTACATAGCCACCCACACGAAAATGAGAGGGAAAATGGATTCCTTGCGAGATTTAAAGTGGGTTAGGCTTTGGAATCACTAAAATCCGTCAAGTGTAGCTCTCTCTATATGATCTCTTAAATGTTCATCAATGGAGGATTTCAGTTTCTCTATTTTGTGGGAGAAGGGGGCCGACGGGGGTGTTGGTTTATTTGGAGGAAATGTGGTCACTTAAGTGGTTTAACACACATAAGTTTATGTTAACTTTGGTAGGTGGTACCCACTTGGTCGCTTACTTATAATTCTTTGCTTTCATGTTATTTTCTAGCCATGACTTAAATCTAATGTGCAACTTAACTCAAATCCATAAATTTACTCCTCTATCATAGATTTTAACATTAACTATACTCGTGAAATATTTACTCACAAACTTATTTAAAAATTTTCGATATCTGTAAAATTACTAAAATTTCACTTTTATTTTAAAATTAATTTTATCTTATTAATTAAATTTCTTATTATTAGAGATATAAACATTTTATTTTATTTTAATTGAGATATTCTAGATCGTTCAATTTTCTCCTTATGCTCTTCTATATAAGAGCCTCATATGTACAAATGAATTACCTGATCAATAATATCAAATTTTCTCCGATTTCTCTTTTGATAATTTTAATCATCATTGTCTTTCTTCTACCTTCTAATATGGTATAAGTAGAAACTTTTTATCCTTCATGAATGAGGTTCCGCTGCATTATTTTTTTCCCCTTTATGTCTGTTTCCTTTTTCGATCAACAGAAAAAAATCAATCATTATTCCGGTGATCTTTCTGGCGCCATGGTATTTTCTTTTTTAATTTGTTGCGGGTTTCTTCTCTGGTTCCCAGCCACCTTCCCGATCTACTTAATTTTTGTCCAGATCCGTGTCTTTTTTTCTCTAAACTTTCTTCCACATCTGATCGATCTACTTCACCGTTGCAGCCAAATGGTTCCTATATCTGTTATCTTTTTTTTCTTTCTAGCATTTTTCGTCTACCAACGTCCCTGTTCCAGATTCTCAGATCTCATTCTTTTTCTAGCATTTCATTTCTCCGGCAAGCACCATCGACGAAGCTGAGACGTTGTTGTGGTTTTGTTCCAGTTTTTCGGCGCAGCTCAACCTTGTTCAGTTCTTTTCCTAGATCTACAATGTTTGTGTTTCTTTTTTTCTTGCTTACAAATTGACTTGTTTCCACTTTTAAATTTCTATAATGGTTTTGTAGGAAGGATATATGAGTGATGAAGTGAAGGGCACATTTGCCTCTATTTTGGTCTATTGGCTATTCTTTTGACCTTGAAATGTTCGACGAAATGCCCCTAAGACTAACAAATGGTCTTGCGTTTGCACATTGTTCTCCATTATCAAGATCATCTGATGTTATTTTCTTTTAATTTGTCATTTTTTTATTGTTTGCCTTGTATTTGGCCACTTAGTTTTAATTTTCACTTATGTTTGTGGTGTTATTCAAGTCTGGTTTGTCTTGTATTTGATTTTGCCATTATTTGACTTTATTTTGGTCTCCCATTCAGGGGGAACATCTATCTCGATTGTTGCATGGTATGTAGATTATCCCGTTTATAGTGACTCCGTCAGCTTTTGTCTTAGTTGCAGCACTGATGTTCAGGCTGATGTCCATTCCAGCACATTATAGTTGATGTCCATTCCAACACTGTCTCTTTACCAGCTCTTCAGACTGATGATCATTCCAGGAGATTTGTTGTGCTACTAATTTCTCCGGTTGATATTCCGTTAAGATTTGTTTTAGTTTTCTTTTTCCCAAGATGGTGTGTTCATGTTGTTCACCCTTCATCTTGAGGGGGAGTATTAGAGATATAAATATGTTATTTTATTTTATTTGAGATATTCTAGATCTTTCTATTTTCTCCTTATGCTCTTTTATATAAGAGCTCTATATGTACAAATGAATTACCTTATCAATAGTATCAATTTTCCTCTAATTTATTTTTTGATAATTTTAATCATCATTGTCTCTCTTTTACCTTCTTACACTTATCTAATTTTATTTTATTTTTTGGTAAACTTTTATCTAATTAATTTCTCTTAAACATGATAAAAATCATAATTTCTTATTTTACTGGTGTGAGTTATTATAAAGATCATCTCCTTCATTTAAAATTGCAAGAACAATAGAAACAACATCATCACCCCTACATTCCGCATTTTTCTTTCCTGATAAAATGAAGCATGTCGTCTAATTCAGGCGCTTCAGAGGATGCACTTATTGTTATTTATTTTTTTGAAAAAAAGAGAAGATGCACTTGTTTTTATTGCAATTCAAACTTCCTCTCTGGGAAAAGCACTGTTAAGAATATTCAATATAGAAAAAAGAAAAAAAAAACACTTGCGATATTGACGCTAGGTAAATGGCCAATTGCTAAATAGCACCTCTTTGTTGGATTAATCTCAGTGAGCAATAACCTTTCCAATTTTCATATATCAATACGAAGCAGCACAATGGGCAATGAATATATGCAAGTCTAAAAAAATAGCCGACACATGATTCAATTGGCATTTGCCGCGCGGGCTAAGAGCTAGCCCAAATCTGATGATATACTACAACCTAAATCTAAATTATGAGATATTTGTGGATTCTTTTTTCATTACTTTATTATTTGGGTAAAATATTTTTATTTTTATTGTAATTTTTTTATGTAACACTCACGTTAAAGTGAGTGAGTTTCATTATAAGGAGAAAAATTAATATGATCTATTCACTTTTATATGAGTATAGTAGAAAAACAAAATTGCAGCTGAAATATTAAAATCTTATTATTATTAGTCCACTTTATTAATATTGATGTCTTAGATATCCTTGATTTCAGAATGGGGATGGATGTTATAATATTATAATTTCATAAATATTTTGAGTAGATATTATGTAAAAATTATGTATTTATATTTTTTATAAATATTTATAAACGTTAATAGAATCTTCGCATTTAATATTTATGAAAAAAATAAAATTTTCACGTTTAAAATTTGTATCATATTTTTTTTCATAAATATTTACAAATTTAATAAAATATATGTATTTAATGTTTATGAAATTAAAAATAAGTACAAGTTTTTACATATACAATTTTATTACAACTTTTTTAAAATATTTATAAATTTTAATAATATTATGTTCCCAACTTGAATAATATTATCTCCAGTAGAGGATACTTCTGCTTTATAAATAAAAAATTAAAAAATTATAATATCATGATGGAGTAAATATAATTAAAAAGATGAAATAAACCCCGAGTCAAATGTCAAAATGGGTTAAAACTCGCAAAACATTATATTTGACATTAATCCATTAGGTTTTTTTTTGTGGTAGGGCCTATTTTAGCCCACACCCTCAAAGCCCAATAATTTAGCAGGCTGTGCGGGTCAAACTTTTTATTTAATCAAAATTTTTATTATTTAAAAAACAAAAAACTATATAATTTAAATATTTATAAATAGTAAAAATTGTTGTGAATATGATGGAGAATATAAGCGAAAGTGAAATATGAAAGAAAGGAAAATGATGTAGAAAAAATAAATAAAAGAAAGAATAAAATAAGAATAAGTATGAGCAAAGAGTCATATATAAAGACATATCTTATATGCCTTTTTAAACATGAAAGTCATGAAAAAACAAAGAATCACATGTTATGAACCATGTGAAATGTCATTTATAATCCATGTGAAAGGTAATCCATAATCACTGACGGACCCAGAATTTTTTTTTTGTCTGCAAACTTAGGGTGGGGGGCCCCTTTTTTTTTTAAATCATGATCATGATCCAATTTTTCTTCCACTTCAAAAGTAGAGCTTTGGTGAATCAAACAAAGTTTTAAGGAAATAATCGATAATAATAATTAAAAAAAAAATAAACACCACATAAAGATATTTGTAAAATATAGTATAATTGTAGGGGTTAATCGATCAAAAACTCATCTTTGCCGATGTTTATTTGGTCCAAGGTTGGCCACTTTTGTTTAAAAAAAATGTGAAAAATTCGGTGCAATTCTCCTCCTCTTTGATCAAGATTGAATTTCATGAATCGTTGTTGTCTATTAAGATTTGGAGCTAATACGATTTATGTAAAAAAAGAAGAAACAAAGCAATGGACTAAGGTTTAAGGTTTAAGCTTTTAATTGTAAGGATTGGTCGGGTTGAGTTTATCTTTACCTTTTTCCTTTCAATCTTCCTATATTTTTTATTTTTTATATTTGACCTGAATCTCCCACCCCATGTGAACTTTTTTTTTTTCCAACTATGTGTCTGCAAGTGCAGACAATTGCAACCACCTGGGTCCGCCATTGCCCAAAATTCATGTGAAAGGTCATCCATAATATTTTATAAAATCCCTTTTGGATGTATTCTACAATTCAACACACCATTAGTGTGATGATTATAGAATATATCAAAATTCATGAAAAACAAAGGGTCACGTGTTATGAAACAGGTGAAAGTTCATCCATAATATTTTACAATAAAAATGAATTTTTCAATAGTGATATATTTTAACAGAGATTTTTATCTGCACATCAATAAAAATAAAATTTTCTATTGACATATAAGTATGTCATACATTCAAATTTGTATTGAAACATATTGTCTATAATAAACTTTTGTGATATCGTGGATAATAATAACTAAAAAGTTTTTTTGTAACGGTAATAGTTAAAGAAAATAAATAATTTTACTATTAAATATATAGCATACTAAGAGCAGTTATTCAATATCGGTATTAAGATAATTTTTTCATCATTACTTTAGTTTTCCACTACAATTGTTGTAGGTGAGAAATTTTTTATTTGATGGCATCATTTAATAATGAATTCAGTAAAAATAGTAACTAAAATTTTAATTGTATATTTATGTACAAATCTTATTTTATTAAATAATTTATAATTTGTACAAAATATGCTAAGAAAATGTTAAAATTTTATTTGTTAAAATATTTTTAATGTATTGAATATAATAAAAAAATTATGAAATTATAATTTTAAATGACCTGCGGACTAACTCTAACCAATAGGGCTTTTAGCCCGTGTGAGTCTTAATTATTGAAATTCATTTGGCTCTGTAGGCTTTTTGACCCTAACCTATACGGCTAGGGCCAAATGGAACGAGCTAACGCATTTTGATCATGATAGTTAAAATCGGAATTTTATCTAAATTCGGAAAGAGGATAAAAAATCATAAAACATAAAATTCTAATGTAAAAAAATCATAAAAAATCGTAAAAACATAAAAGTGTTTGAAATTTTGATGAAATCGTTTTGAGTAAAAAAAAATCTTTTAAAATCATAAAAGATGATTTTGACAATTATACCCCAAGACATAAAATATAAAAGGTGAGGCTTAACGCGTAGATAAGCAAAAACCCTAAAAAAAAAACACACCAACAGTGTGACTTTGCCAGTGTTTCTTCTCTTTCTCCCGCGAGCCCTTGCGTCGATCTACGACTACGAGGGGGGCTTCCCAGCCCTCTCTTTCTCTCTCTGTGGTGCAATTAAGGTATTTTCGTTTCGAGACCCTAAATCTTTTTGCATGTGTCTAAGTTTTTTTTTTTTAAATCGCGTTGATTGTTCTGTTGTTGGGGTTGCGGTGGATAAAAAACCGGATTTCAATTTACGGTGTGTCTTTTTCTATTTGTCTTCTAATTTGATTTGAATGCGGAACTGGACGAGATCCTTCGATGGTCGCTGTGTTTGAACATATCGCTTGTGTGTTTTTTTATAGTTATTGGATTCGGTATTCAAATTCTTTTAAATTATGGCTTGGGAACAATATATTTAATTACTGTAAAAGATTTACGCTATGGGCTTCTGATTTTCCTATCATACATTGAATAACCTATTTATAATGGTAATTTATGACTCTAAGGAAAACAAACTTTATTACTGCTGGGTGGAAAATTTGTGTTCTACACTTTTTTTTTTTTGAGAAAAAGACAATCATTTTGTTTAAAAGAACAAGTTGTGCATTGCTCTTTCTTGTAATACTGACCTACATAAGCTACGAGGTTTCAGCTGATGTTGCAGGTAACCTCTGCCTTTTTTGATATATTTGTTTCGGTTATTTAGGTTGTCTGTCTTCACATGAAAGCATTGCATCCTTGACGCCTTTGCCTCAAAGGATTTGCATTCTTCTAGTTTTGGAGAACTTGGATATTTGGAGAGTTGTCTTGCACTCCCTGCTTTATTTCATCACCATGATTGCCACAGAAACTTTCGCACCGTGCAAAAAATTGAAGATCAAGTTCTCCACCAAAAGGATAGAAGTTGATATTGGGTCAAAATGTGAGTTTGGACCGAAAGTGTCTCAAATTGATGAAAATGGGCGATGTGATTCAAACAAAAAATCCTCTATGCCAGATTCCAAAAAGAGGGGTCCGCCTGGGAGTATTGAGGGCCAAAAAGAGAAAAGACAGAAGATCGATAGGAAAAGATCACAGCAGTGTGCTTCAATCCTGAAGAGTTTAACATCTCATCCCTATAGCTGGGTGTTTAGTAAGCCAGTGGATCCTGTAGCATTAAATATTCCAGATTATTTTACAATCATATCTCAACCCATGGATCTAGGCACTATCAAATCCAAGCTGGAGAAAAATTTTTATTTTGGCATTGAGGAGTTTGCAGCTGATGTCAGACTGACCTTTTCAAATGCCATGACATATAATCCTCCTGGTAATGATGTTCATTTAATGGCTAAGGAACTCAACAAGATATTTGACAGAAAATGGGAAGATTTGGATAAAAAATTGAAGAGTGAGGATGAGTATAGAAAAAGCGCAACTGGAACAATGAAGGAATCTGTGATAAAAAGTTGCAATGGGATGCATGCCCTGCATAAAGATACATTGCCCAAGAAGTCACAAGTATCAAAAAATAAGGGAATTCATAAGATTAGTTCATTGGCTGCAAGAGGTGCTAAAGTAAGTGTTGTTTTCTATGAGGGTGAAAAACCTTACTATAATATGCAAGAATACAATGTTACTTGAATTGATGAAATAACATCTATGCTTCTACCAACTTTGTTCTCCATGGTCACCTTACACATCTTTTGTTTCTTTTTATATATTTTTTGAAAGATGTCATTATATTGGCAATGTTTTTCTCATAGGTGGAGGTGCCTAAATTTTCGCAGATTCCTTGCAAATTGATTGAGAAAGATTCGCGCAAAGGTATGATGCTTTAAGAATACAGTACGGGTTTATGGCTCTGTAAAGGAGCTAATAGCTGTGTATTCTATAGGCAGCAAAGATAACCATGATGGGGAACAGCCATCTGGCTCTGTAAAGGCCTGTCCTTCATTGCATCTTGTCACATGCAAGTGTAGTATTTGTGGTGACATCGCATGCAATTGTGTAATTCCTAGCAATTCTACTCGAGTGTCATCAGGTAGGTAAACATTTGCTGGTTGCTTCTCTGTTTAGTGTCATTTGTTGCATAATTGATTTATATTTGTGCATTGATTTTGATATATCTTCTGAAGGATCTGAAGCAAGGGACCTAATTGCACATGGTGCTGATGCTTCGAGACAGGTATTGACAATCACATTATTAATATCATTAGCGAAATTAGCTATAGCTTTTAGAAATTTATTTATTTGAAAATCTAAGAAGAAACTTTATATCTAATTCCAGGACTGCCAGACTAAATGTACATTGCCTTTGCAGAGGAAATCTGATCCTGATTCCGATGGTGAGAAGGATTTATGATTTGTATATGTTATGCTCTACCTACCTGTTACTTTCATGCTGACTTGGCATACTTGATGTTGGTATTATACAAAGGTGCTGTAAGTTCTTTGGATAGTGAACATCTATGTCCTAGTTCTCAGCTTTCAACTCTTGCTACTGATGCCTCTTCTGGGGAAGGTCAGCTTCTCTTCCTTGTATGCTTCAATTAACTGCTGATGCTTTTTGTACTGTGAATTGGTATTATGCTAATTACTTTTGTTTGTTTTTTATGTCTTAGGATGGAGCGCCACTGTTTTTCCTGTACAGCTGTCACCTAAAAAGGCTCTCCGTGCTGCTATGCTTAAAAGCCGCTTTGCAGATACCATCTTGAAAGCACAACAAAAGACACTTCTTGAACATGTAAGGTTTATATGAATGGTGTCTTGATTGCAGTACTTTATCCTCTTGCCTTAGTACAGGGTACTTCCTAATACAGTGTGGTTTCCTGATTAATTGTCATTGCTCTTTTTAGCGTGACAAAGGTGATCCTCTGAAAATGCAGCAGGAAAAGGAGAGATTGGAAAGGATGCAGCGTGAAGGTGAATATTATATATCTTACTTGGGAGTCAATTTAATTGGGTAGAACATATCTGTTTGCTTGTTTTGAACTTTGAATGCTCATCAGTAGCATTATTTGTCTGTTCCATTTTTGCAATGCACTTAATCTTTCTAAATAGTAGGGTGCGGTGCTTCGTGTAATCTATTTCTTCCATTTGTGTTAAAAGTTGCCATGTATTGTGTAAACCAAATACACTCTCTTGAATTATCTGATTACATTGATGTGTTATATTGGGATATATTTCAAGTATTATATGATTGTGGGTTCATCTACCACCAACCCCAACTAGTTTGGGATAAAGGTATTGTTGATGTTGATATGATTGTGGGTTGGTAGGGCAATAAGATAATGTGAACTGTTGGTATATTGACTGGAGGACCTTTTAATATCGAACAATTAATAAAGGCACTCAAGCTTTTAATTTTATGGATCACGAGAAGAAGGAAAATCATCAATATTCAGGTTTTCCCCTCTAGTTAGTGTAAGTTGATTGTCAGTGTTGTGCCATATAAATTTTTAGTGGTACCATCTGGCAACGATTCCCTTTGCCGTTTTGTATCGTTTGTTGTTCAGAGAGTAACTACTACTTGCTGTAACTTCTCGTTATTAAGTACTTTTTAATTTTATTTTGGTGCATATTGCATAAACTTTTATGCTACATTATGCTTGAGTTATGATAAGAGATACCTCGAAGTGATTTTACTTTTTGGGCTGATGAGAATTGTAATTTAATTCATTTATGATTACAACCTTTTTTCATGCATAACAGAGAGAGCTAGGATTGAAGCCCAAATTAAAACTGCTGAAGCTGCTGCAAGAATGAGGGCTGAGGAAGACCTGAGGCAACGAAGAGAAAAGGAAAGGGAAGCTGCACGAGTTGCAATTGAAAAGGTTTTTTTTTTTCTCATATATATATCTGCCTGTCTCTCTCTCCTGTGTGTTTTATCTTGAATTTCGTGTAATTAACAATAAATTCTCACTGTGATGTCTTATTTTGTAGATGAAAAGAACTGTGGAGATAGAACATAATTTGGAGATTCTGAAAGAACTCGAAATTTTGAGTGGGTGTACTTTATCTTATAAGGCACCAAGCGGTAGAAATGGCTACAGAGTTGCAATGAAGACATTGGATAAACCTCACTTTGAGAACCCATTGGAGCGGCTTGGTTTATTTATCAAGGATGAATATACCGCAGATGAAGACGAGGAGGTTCTGAACGGAGGGTGGGAAGAAGGGGAAATTTTCCCTTGATATGCACTGAGATGTAGTTCTGCCAGCTCTAATTGGACAGGGAAAACAGACAATGATTGTAAATAGGTCTTTTGATCATGTCTGCCCTAATGCTTCCGTTATTTTTGTCTGTCTTGTTAGTGGATGTAGGACCAAAATCCAATTGGGAGCAAAATACATGGACTTGCAATTTTTTTTTTTAATTCATTTCTTGGAGCATTCCTCTGCGCAAACATGGAATCCCTGATAGACGAGTGGTGCGTCTTTGATATAAAATCTTGTGATAAAATTTACAAAATAAAAAATATTGTTCTGATAAATATTATGTGAAAAAAAGTAAAATATTTGACTAATTACCAAATATTATTTTTTAAAAAGTTGATATTTGATGTTTAATTAAACTCGGATTCGTGCTGTTTGTTTTACTCATCTCTCGGAGCATACCTCTCACCAAACATAGAAGCCCTGTTGCTTGTAGCCGTAGTAATAGCTGGTCGTTTTTTTTTTTTTTTTTTTTTAAAGTTAAAAATTACTTATAAGTATAAGTTAGATCAAATAGATTTTGAGAAAAGTTCTTATATTGAAATTTGTTTTTTTTTTTATATTTATAATGAAGTAAAAAACTAAAAGTTCTTAGAAGAAATTTTTTTAAGCACTTATATACTTTTATTGAATTGTGTGTTTTTTTTTTTAAATGAAAAATTACAAATATAGAAAGATAATTTTCTTAAAATATGTATTTTTAAATTAAAATTTTTATGTAATTATTAAACAGTTTTAACTTTTTTTTAAACTTTTTTTTTTAGCTTTAACTTATAAGTAATTTTTAACTTAGAGAAAAAGACAGAAATGTTTAATTCATTACCAAAATGTTTTATAGGGTTGCTAGCTATTGTGCCACTTACAGGCACAAGCAAGTTTTTTTAGGAATAATATATGTAACCATAACGAACCGCCTTTGATTTCCTTATAACAAGCTTTGCCCATTTCCAAATTAGTTGTTTATTTTATTTCACATGTGATTCGCGGAGCATGCCATCAACACAGATTTCATTTCCCAGTCATTTCTAGGGTAATCACTTCCATACATTAGATTTTAATGGCTAAAAGGAAAGAGGAAAATGAAGTAGAAATTATATCCCAGTCATCTAAAACTATGGTAGATAATCAATTAGCTAAATCACTATATTATTGATAAAACATCTTCCAGTCAGGAAAATTATCCGTACACAAATCTGTAAAACAAGGGAAGATGAGAGATGAAAAATGCTTTGAATGCTGCTCAGCTACATGTTGGATGTTGGAGGTAAGACAAGGCATCTTTGCATCCTACACTTGCCACCAGTTATGAACGCTATACCGTTCATATGGCGTATTTATTTTTAGCCTGTTTGTCAAACTTCTTTGCATCGTCCTGGAGAAAATACCAATACAGGTAATCAATAAATACAAATAAGATAAATTTGCAACAATACAAATGCAAAAGCACCCAGATAGTTCTACTTACATGAAATATAAAGCCAATGGTCTCATTATAATCAAGAAACTCCTTCCACTGTTTTCCAATGCTCACCTTCAAAAATTTTAATTTCGACGTTCCTCATGATGTCAGAAGAATTTGAGAGAAGATTTAAACAGTCATAAGCACGAGCACACAAAGACCCTCACCCATAGACCAAAAATTATATATTTATAGAACTGTCCATTGCTAATATTCAGTGTAATGACCAAGTTCAAGAGTGAAGTATATAGAACTATCACAACATACATATATAGCATAATTACACATTCCTTCAACTACTAGCAGAACAACTGACAAATTTCCTAAGGCAAAAAGAAGTGAAAACTTTTCATTTAAATTACTCATGAACCGTGAATATCTGCTATTTGAACTGTGATATATAACAGCAACAATAACAAGAGTGGGCCTCAATGGTTCTCATTCATATGAACCATCTAGTTCCTCCTTATTTTGAGTGCAATTCACATAACAAACAGACCAAGGAGCACCCTTTCGTTGGCATAATCATAATTTTATTGCTTAACATCAAGATAAATACTCCCCCACGAACTTTTTAATAGAAAATCAAGAACTAAAATTCCTACGCTCCATCTCACCCATAGTTATCAAATGCGGTTTGCGGCATGTCGTGGCCAACCCCGAAAACGCTACAGCTTTATAGCGGGTTGGAAAATAGCGGAATAGATATATGACATAAATAATGACAAAAAGAAACATTTTTTAAAGGCTCGCAGAGATAGCAAAAGTGACGGATAGAGACGCGGATAGACTAAAAAACCCTTAAATTTTTTCGGTTACACACTTAAATTTAGAACAAAATTGACATTTTGCCTTATGACAACAATATGGCCGCAAATGCGATCGCAATGGCAGCTATTGCTTTCCGGTGCGGCGCGGTTTCTTGCGGCGAGGCACCGCAACGCCCATACGGCGCGGATCGCGGCACTATTAACTACTATGATCTCACCCTAACCTAAAAAGAATGTTACCTGAGCAGGTTCATTTGTAGCGTTCTTAGTCCAAAGAGCAATTTTTTCCTGCCTACCTCTGACATTCACAACTGCTCCGCAAATTTCATCTCCGTGATCAAATTGTTCTCCAATCATTGCCAACAACTTGAGTTTAACAACAAAAATATAGAGTATCATTAGTTTTACCACAAAGCAATTACAAAATCAATGCCCTCAACGTTTATAACATGACAGATTCTATCTAAAGAATACCGTGTATAACCAACTGGTATCAGATTTTCCCCTAGAAAAGGTAACAGTCCATTTCCCACCATTAGCGCAGATGGGGTGCTCCCATTTTGGCTCAATCTTATCCTTGAAACAATGGAAGTCTGCTCCCACAGCCAACTTGCTTGGATGGTGTAAGTTATTATAAATGCTGAAAGAATCAAAAAAGAAAGCACAAGAAACCATTTTATTTATTTGTTTATTTACTTAAAGAACCATGAAATGTTACAGAAACGAGACATGAGAAAGAAACAATCTTGTTTGGACCCAGAAAGAAGTTAAGGGAGAAAAGAAGAGAAGAAAGGGAAAAGATTGAAGCTTGACCTCCAAAACTGCTCAACGGTGGAGAAGGTGTAGATGGGTCGGATTGAACTGCCCCAAGCAGCTTGCTTGGTCTTGGCTGAAGGGTTATCGAACCAGAAAGTCCATGAATTCTCGAGAGGGTGATGAGGTTGCCGGACAAGGGTTGCCGGAGGCTTGGAAGTGGCGGAGGAATCGTCGTCGTCGAGGATCTCTCCGTCTTCGAGGTCGTCGTTGTCGTCGAGAACCCTAGGGTTATTGCTGATTTGGTCGTCGGTGATGCTAGATTTTGGGGTATCTTCCACAGCCATTTTTTTCTCTCTCTCTCACTTTTTTCCTTTCTTTCTTTCTTGCACTTTCTCTGTCTCAACTCACGTATCGATGGATTTCACTGATTTGGCGTTTTTATTCAGAAGCAATACAACCAGAACTTACGGGCTGGGTTAGTTTTCAAGGCCCATACTTGTAATATTATTTTAATTTTTAAATTATTACTTATTTTACTGGATAATATTTGTGCCTCATTTGATTTAAAGTTAGTAGTCTCCTCCTATGAGACTACTATTTCTCTTAAAGTTAATACAATATTTTGATATGTTACAATGGGCGAATACAGTTATGTAGATACCAAAAGAACACATCTCAATTAATCTCCTTGAGATATCATTATCATTGTGGTCTGCTGTGATATTTTGCTGGTGTTGCCTTCTATAGAGGTGGAATTTATCTGTTGCTTTATTTATTCGAGTTAAGATTATTTTTTCTCGGTATAAATTATGGTAAGAAGTATTTTTATTTTTACTGTGGAAAAACTCTGTCTATCACAAACACATTTTTATCAGGATCCATCAACGGATCCGAGTGAATATGTATCTTTCTGCCACAGCTGCAGAAAAATAAAACTTATGAATTATTCTCTCAATATTTATTGTTGATCCAATTTATATCTAGCTTTCTACTTCATTAGATATTTAAGTCATTAGATGCAACTAAAGTAATGATTAAAATTTGATATATAAGACTTCTTATTCCTATGACAATGTAAAAATAATTTGTTCCTATTTATTTATTCATACCTGGATTTGGTTGTAATCCATCAATTTTTTCATGTGTAAATGATAATTGAAGTTTTAAGAGTAAACTTAAAAACCACATTATTTTTTTAATAAATTTTAGGGATAAAATGTTATACCTATTTTTTTTATAGATACTCTACTTACTCCTCTTTAACATCATTAAATGAATAATGATCATTTGAAATTACAATCTAATAGTGTTGGAGAAAAGGCAGTATAATAGACAAGAAAAAAAAAAGCATAACATCTTATCCCAAAATTTTATCATGAAATTAATTTTTCAAAATTACAAACCAATTACTAAACCTATCTTTTTCCAACGATTTTCATCATTAACTTTGTCTTTTTATGTTATTGATTTTAATCTTTTACAAGAACATATACAATGACCTTTTAAAGCTTTAAAGAACTAAATTAGTAACAAAAACTTTTAAGAACACAAACAAATTAGAAATTGTGATACTAATTCATCCAATATTCATTACTTCTAGAGCAAAAGGCAACACCGCCTAGAAAAGCTGTTTTTATGCAAACCATGACCCTAAATGATATTTGAAAGGGTCAAGGATTGGTTAGCATCCAGTTCCAAATGGAATAATCATAAAGCCAGCACCAGAACAAACACATTTTGTCAGCAAACATAAAATAGCAAATATTATCAGCAACGCACAAACGAAGCATGTAACTATTATTTTGTATAAAAAAAATTTCAACAGCTTCTTAGTTTTTAGCGCTCATTAAGCAAGTAAACTTAGACTCCAGGAATTGGATATTGAGAAGTAAGAGCTTCAACTTTCCTACGCAATTCTGAAACCTTATCTCCCAAAGGGAATTCAGGAGATGCTACAAACTTCAAAAAATCTTGGACCTTTGTTCCTGAGACCAAACTCTTGGCTTCAAGACTTATCTGCACACCTTCATGAATGAAGTCTGCAATCAGTGCAAATTCTTTCTCACCGAGTCCTCTTGTTGTCATTGCAGGTGAACCGATGCGAATGCCTCCCGGAACTAGGGCACTCTTGTCACCTTTTGTAATTAGCACATGTCAGTGATAATCGAACATAAATATCACAAGGAATAAGCAAAAATGGCAGACTAAATGAATACACAGCAAGCAGCAAGTGTCTCACCAGGTACTGAATTTTTGTTGAGGGTTATAGAAGCCATATCAAGAATTTTCTCCACCCGAGCACCATCAATACCCTAATGGATGTGATGCGGATTAATATGAAATATAGCCAAGGTGATAAAAAGGATCATACATCAATATGCAAAATCATGTCTTTTCACATTAAAAAGCATGCCAGAAATTTACATTGCACTGCAAGTGTTAGGAACCCAAAACAGATTCGAAGTTTTCAGAGGGAGAGATGAGAAAAACAGAAAAAGGAAAAGAGAAAGAATGCTTTCATATTGTTTACTAAATTACAAAGAACAAGAAGGAAAATTCTCCTTCCAAAGACTTCTCTTTCACAAAAGAGAAAATTCCCCCTTTATGCAAGAGAGCTAATGCAATGATGACAAATCATAATGCCCACTCTTCTACCCTCTCCTCCTATTTAAGCTAATTCCCCACATCTACAACTTTACCTGCATGAGAATTTCATGTAATCAACTACTCTAATTATCAACTACTCTAATTATCAACTACTCTAATTAACAACTCTCTGGTTCTATCAGTAAGTTTATGAGAAAGTTGACATTCATACATTATTTCTATAATAGGTTTGGGGAGGGGGAAAAAACGAGGGAACTAAGCATTTTATTCTGACTAAAAACAAAAAAGAATAGCAAGAAGCTTACAGACGGCCTCAAATCGACAAGAACCAGGTGATTATCACTACCACCAGAAACCAGTTTATAACCATGCTCGATTAACCGATTAGCAAGAGCTCTACAGTTAGCGACCACCTGCAGGATGGTAGTTTTATCAGTGTCACTGTTATGAAGTGACATATGCCCAACTCTAACCAATGATGAAAAGGGATATTGATATACCTGGTTTTGGTAAATTTTAAATTCCGGAGACTGGGCATGCTTCAAGCAAACTGCTAGTCCTCCAATTGTGTGGTTGTGAGGACCCCCCTGGATAATTCAACATTATATAAAAATCACAAACTAGGAAGGTATAGTAGAAAAATGCATCTGACTCCATAAGTACATAGGATGCCACACACTTCTTCTCAATCAGGATAGTTAAACGAGAACTAATTAGAGGACATTGCTAATTTACCTGTAGGCCAGGAAAAACAGCATTGTTAATGGCAGACTCCAGATCAACTCCATGCACGGAATCTTTCTTGAAGAATATCATACCACCCCTTGGACCTCTCAAAGACTGGAGGAAAATATGAAACGGATTAATTCACACGTAAATTACTTCTCAGTTTCAAGTAAACATAGCATTATGTTTTTACAAAAGTAAACGCAAATTCCTCTTCTCTCTTTCAGTTTGAAGACAGATATCAAGCGCAACATAGAAATATCTCAAGGCAAACCTTGTGAGTTGTGGTGGTCACAATATCACAAAACTCGAAGGGATTAGCAAGCACAGATGCAGCAACAAGCCCACTTATGTGAGCCATATCCATCATAAGAAAAGCACCTACTTCATCTGCAATCTTCCCATGCATAAAAGATAATAATTAGCTTTTTGCCAAGAAAAAATCACATAATATAGAGATTAGATCATGATCAAGATATACTTCCAGAAAATACCTAAGTACATAACATACTTTTAAGTACATAACATACTTTTCTCATGCGAGGATAGTCAATGTCTCGAGGATAAGCACTAGCACCAGCAATAATAAGTTTTGGTCGGAAGAGATTAGCTGTTTTCTCCAGCATATCATAATCAATAAAACCTGTTGTGATTCCAAAGTGGGTTAAAAATGGTTATATCACAAATTAGACAATATATCTAACAAATTCAATGACAAAACAAACACCTGTTGATTCATCAAGTCGATAAGGCATAGATTCAAAATAAATTGATGTGCCTGATACACGTCTTTTAGGTGTCATGAAGCCATGGGACAAATGTCCCCCATGAGGCAAGTCCAGGCCCTAGTAACATAGCATTATATATTACAACAACCACATAATAGACTGCCATTTTGGAATAGTCAAAATCAAATGATTGAGAAGTGGTTTACCATTATTCGATCATGCGGTTTAAGAATTGCAGTGTATGCTGCAAAATTAGCTGGGGAACCAGATAATGGTTGAACATTAACACCCCACTCATTTCTATCAACATGAAATGCAGCCAGTGCTCTTTCTTGACACAGGGTTTCGAGCACATCAATGTACTCATTGCCACCATAGTACCTTGCATGTGTAATGAGACTCCAATAAATGAAATTGCAGAAGCAGAAAAGGAAGGAAGAATTTAGAAAAATTCTCATTTTTTTGAGAAAAAGTAAAAAATCATTTACCTTTTACCCGGCAGTCCTTCTGAGTACTTGTTTGTAAGGCATGAACCAACTGCTTCCATCACTGCTCTAGATGTAAAATTCTCAGAAGCAATAAGCTCAAGACTTTTAAATTGTCGCTCCTTTTCCTTTTCAATAATTGCACGAACCTCAGGATCAGCTTCACTCAAGCCATAGTCCAGGAAGCTACTTCCATTACCTGATATTTGCAATTGCATGTGTTTCCATAGACAAAAAAGATCATCCATCAGGCATAAATTTAAATATTTGTATACTGTATTCAGTATATATTGATATAATGATATCAACCAAACCAGAGAAGAGAGTACAGTAACAAATATTCCAAAGCTGTTTTATTATCATGAAAGAGATTTGCTCAACCATAAGTTAATATACAGTTGTTGACATTGTCATACTTATATTACTTGATGTTAAATGCCACATAACAAGATATCTAGAATGAACATTGAAGGAAGAACAAAGAATGAGAAGATCAAATAATCAGAAATAAAAAATAAAAAAAGGAATCTTTCTATCCCACCAAATTGCATGTTACAGTTTAGCAGCTGCAGTTGTATTCCATTGGTAGATACAAAAACAAAACAGAAAACCTCAAGAATGTTGCTTGGGAAGCTTCGCACTTGTTTTACATACAACTATCTTAGAAATTTAGAGGTTTCTAGCAACCTCAATTATTCAGAAGAAAAAAAAAACGCTAGCCCTTCACACATGATAATTTTTCAATTAGATGGTAAACTACTGTTACCTCCAATTTCAGGCACAGAGAAAGACAAAGATGATGGCTTCCCAGTGACTAAATTTCCTTCAACATGAGATGCTTTGCATGGCTTCACATTGTAGAACCTTACTTGAGGGATAAATCCATTACTGCTATACCCTTCTGCATGGAAATTCAGCCCCTTGGTCCAAACAGGTTGTTGCAAAGAACCCATCATTGCAACTCCAGTACACGCTTGCATCCTTGTCTTATGAATTTATGAGTCAGTGCTACACCGCTCCCTACATGGTTCATAATTCATCGTGCAATAAAATTAATATGACAGATTAATACATCAAAATACAGCTACAGATTGTTTTCTTGAAAGTGTATAATAGTTTTGAACAAACAAATGTACTATTCTAAGTGCTATTACTTTTCTGTCATATTAAAATCAAAGGAATAAAGGATATCAGCAGAACAATATTAGCAGCAGCACAAGCACTGTTAAATACCACTCTCACCCTAACGGAATTCAATTTCTAAAGCCAAACATCTCGTGAAAATAAAAATAAAAAATACTAATAACTTAAAAAATTCCTGGCTTCCATCTCCTATATCTCACGAACTTATTCAAAGACTTCAATTATTCTACAATGACCAAAAAAAAAATAAAAAAAATTACAAAACAGAAGTCTGTATTTTTTATTTTTTTTGCCCCTGTGCTTTGGCTCTTTACTCTTACTGGTCACAGTTCAAACTTGAAAACCCTGAAAATCACGTGTCAGCAAGTTCTGCTTTTCGAAACGTGAACACCATAAAAATTCAATCTTTACCCTGTCCTTCAACAACAACAATCTTTCACCATGTGAAATTATTATACCCACCAAGGAATACTGAATATGAAAGCAAAATAAAGACGGAATTTTTTAATATACCATCTACACCCACTCAATAAAAACAACAACCCATGAAAATCAACTTGAGCCTTACCCTTATATTTTTCGGAAAGAGGTTGTTTATGGTGAAAAAAGCAGAGAAAGAGGTAGTGAGTGAGCAGTGAGGAGGGAAAGCAGAACACAAAAACAGAAACAATAAGGGAGAGACAGTAACAGCGGCGCGCAACCAATCCGTGTGGTGTGGTCTATTAGCGCTGCTGCATAAATAATTAAATAATATATATTAAAAAAAATGCGCGTGAGAATATAAAATTGTGTCATTTTAAGAAAGAGTAAGATAAAAATAAAGGAAAGAGAGTTGAAAAAAATAAAATAAAGGTGTGAGTCTCACTTCTTTGTAAGAGTAAAATGACATAAATTCTGTCATTTAAAAGAATAAATACTTTTCTCATAAATATAACACAGAACTTATTTAAAAGGGAAAGGACTTTAAATTAAAAGCGGAAAATAAATAAATTATTTCTTATAACATATAAAAAAAAAAAAAAAAGTGGATGAAACTTATTAAAAAGAAGATAGAATGAAAAAAAAGGATTTCATTGATTTTTTAACGTGTTATATGATATAATTTATCTCATTTTCAGTTAAAAATCCTTGTTATGATTTTATATTTATTATACATCAGAATATAATCCGTTCAAGTTTAATAATCATCGAGAGTGATTTGTTTTAAATGTTTAATTGGTAAATTTCTCTTTATTTTAAACTTTTATTTACCACAAGAATCACTATATGAATAATTGTTTATTTAAATCAATATATTGATAATTACTATTCTTGTTTATAATTAAATATAATATTTTTGTTAATGACTTTTTAATCACACTTAAGAGCCACCATTTCAACTTTTTTATTTTTTATTTTTTCACTAAGTCTTTGGATTTTTTGTATCAAAGAATTTCAAATTATATGACATACGTTGTCATGACACTGATGTTTTTGGTTAATCAAGAGACTCTGACCGCATTTTTTAGAGTTAGAATTTTATTGCTCTCTATAAAGGGGCAATAACACACCCAACCTGATGCATTATTATGACCAAAACATAACATATTTTTAGAATGATAAACACTTTTTTCACAAATAATAAATTCTATTTTCTTTAAATGAAAACGTTAACCAAACTAATAAAAGAGAAGTAGAAATATAATACTGTAAGAAAATTATTACCTTATCTTATAACCATAAGGATTGTGGAACCCATATTTTTTTTTGTTTTTTTGAAAACAAGTGTAAATCCTACCATCTTTATCTTTATAACATAACTTATAACTTAACAACTTTTAATTGATCGGCTATTTTCATAAGAAGCTTATCTGTATTATTATATAAAAAGGAATTCCTGACTTTTATCTTTAATTTTTTTTTTAAATTGTGGTTTTTAATTCTGCATTAAAGGTAAATATAAAAAATAAAATTATAGAGAAATATGCGTAATTTGAATGTAGATTTGCTTGATTAAATAAGATAAACAAAAGTAGAATAATAAAAAAAGGTAATGAAAATAATACATACAATTATGACTTAAGATTAGAAAATATATTTTACTTTGCACAAAATAGGTGGAAAACAAGTGTTTTATTTCAAATTCACCAATTGTTTACCTTCTAGTGTCCAACTCCTCAACTAAGCAAAAGGACACAGATAAATTTATTTTATTTTGGGTGAAAACTGAAAAATACAGATATTTTTCTACCAAGTTTTTATTTTTTCAGCCAATCAAGGGAGAGTGATAAAACTCCATCCTCACCACCGGTGGATTCTTTTCTTAGTCAAGATATCGCATAATTCTTCTTTAATTTTAAGGGGTCATCCTCATACAACTTCCCTTGGCTAGAACCGAATTAGATTCGCTTTTTTAAGAAAAAAAAGTGTTTTCTCAACCATTAACAATCTACATCAATTGCATTATTGCATACCAACAAAAATCATAGCTGAACCTTTTTCATTGCTTTTTGCCAAAAGCACATATTCGTCTAATGGAAGAGAGAAACAATGGATAATGATTTGATTGCTAGATAAGATATTTAAATTGTCATGACAGTATTGATATTCATAATCCAGATAAACCAGTTTGTAGCCACATAATTTCATATACAATTTACATAGACTCCAGGACCAAATTATTTCATACTGTATTTTTTTTTATTTTTTTTTTGTATTAGGTGGGAGGAAACACGGGAAAGGTGGGTTGGGGACCTTGTGGTGGCTATCCACTAACAAAACAACATCAGCAGAAGATGTGTTTCATTCAACATGGGAAAGACCCCCGCCAGTTTCAGAACGTGTCCTACAAAAGAATTAGTCAACTATAACTTTAGCAATCGCAATGTACAAAAGCATGCAATCTTATGGAAAGAAAAAAAAAATGATGGGGTGAGGGGGGAAATGAAAGAGAAATATGTGTGTTCCTGGGATGCACATGCATGAGGCAACTATGCTTCATATGGATCTCAAATGGATCATGTAAGCAACATTGAGCAAACACTATGACCAAGAAATGGATTTAAACAATTGGAATTCTTTCAGAGGATTAAAACAACTAATTGCCGGAGTTATATATAAACTAAAATCAATGAGCTTGCTGAAGACAATTTCTAGAGGGCAATTATTTGCTAATAGGACAAGGACTTATATGTTGCAATTAAGCAAAGATGGGGATTAAAAATGCCTAATGTGGAGAATTCAACATCGTTGTTCTGTATCCACACTGAAAGGAAATTAGACTTCACACATGCTAGCCTCCTTGATGCAAACAATATAGATGAATGTCTTGGAAGGATATAAAAAAAAATGATAATAAGATAATGTCAAGGGTTCAATACTTACTTGTGGTCAGAAGGATTTGGCATAAGTTCATAAACAATAGTGGCAACAACGTCCCTTTTTAACTACACAATCAACAACAAAAGTTAATAGTCTGACTAGACTATAAACAACCAGTAACACTGAATTTAGCAGTTAAACTACCTGAGTGGCTTCGCCTTTAAAGCCAATATAGTGTATTTTAGTTGTGTCACCTCCAAAATTGTCAGGAAAATGCAACGTAATATTTGCCACACTTTGAAATTTAGAATATCTAGTCAAAAGGATCAATACATTACAACGATGGCAGAAATACAAGAAAACTCCAATGACACAAAGCAGTAGTGCCCTTAATTATTGATAGTATGTAAATATACTACATTAATACCACATATGAAATGCATAACATACATGTATTACGGCCTTATTGAATAATTCACAATATTTTCACGCATAAGTGTTTGTAGACAAGGCCAATGTGATTATGAACTAACTAAAATGAGAAGTAGGTAATGATTACCTTGTCTGGTATTCCAATACTCCTTGCATATTCTCAACCAACTCCCATTCCTTGAAGAAATAAAAATCCAAGTTTCATACAAGTTGTGGTGTTGCAATTGTCAAGTAATTCCTTGAAAACTTTAAGAGAAACTATACCTGAATGGCTTGCATGCTTTGTGCATCTGAAAAGTCAATGCCATCTCGATTGATGAACCTAATTCAAGTTGGAAGTGTTCAGCCTTTTATGTAAGAGAATATTTGCAATAAAAAGAATTATAGTAATTGAATATTCAATTAAGTCAAGTTTATACAAATTTTATTTTCCAAAGTATAACATATTATACAGAGGTGGTATTGAGTCTACAGACTATAAAGGGGATACTGAGAAAATAGACGAAATACACCATTGTTAGTCCAAACACAAACTGCATTACCCTTGAGGGAAAGTAAGTAATAGGCAAGAGGTGGATAAACATCTATTGTTAATTTCCTCTTTCATCTCACAACCTTTCCTCTTGAGGTTCAATCCCAGTGGCAGTGCATTTACAAAAAGAGCAAAAAATAAATAAATAAAGGTTTACTCATAATAAAAGGCACAAGAAAGTTCTCTTGGTACAAGCATTTACTAAGATAAAAAAGGGGCAGCCTAGTGCTATAAAGCTCCCGTTATATGCTGGGTCCAAAGAAGGGTCATACCTATTGTGTGGGTCTATAATAGGCAGGCTTCCCTTGCTTTTTCAAGAGGCTAATTACATGAATCAAATTTGTGACTTCATGGTCACATGGCGACAACACCAAGCATTTACTAAGATTTTTAAATTATTTTCCTTGATTTCCAAGGGAGAATATAATTAAATCAATCATACAACAAGCAACAGAGGATACCATTATGCAAGCTAAACACACGAGCGTCAAACAACATAGAATATTGGGGAAAAGGATGACCAAGAAGATGGTAATCAAAAATAAGTTTGTGTCACATGAATAATCCACATACATTTCACAGGCTGGACTTGGGGTTTTGGGGGGGGGGGGGGGGCGGGGGGGGGAATGTACCACAATCATCAGAGAATCAAAGATGATAAATGTCATAGAAGAAATGTTTCAAATAGTAAAATGGTAAAGCAACACACATTTAAAACCCAGTTGTTGTCAAAGTCAAACACAAACCAAAAATTAGAGTTGCACAGGCTTGTACTTTTCTCAGAACTTAAAACATAATTACTTTCGAGAATTTCTACCAAAAGTCACTAATAAAAATGTCAGTCAAATAGAACAAAGCTTCTTCAAAACAACGACAACTTACGCTCTCATCTTTGAAGGACTTGTTCCATCAGCTCCACCAACTATGGATATGCTCTTAATTTTGACATCTGAAGTGAATCTATATCAGACAGAAGCAGAAAAAGTTCTGTAAGAACGTATAAGACCAGTGTGCTAAATAGAAAATGGAAAATGTTAGTAAGTCATTGTAATTACTGTTTTTAGCAGAAAGCTGATCATACAAAATTTCAAGGTTGGCAACATAGGGTGAAAGCTATACGATGAAAGGAAGCATAATTCAAGACATATCACACACAAATATTATGCAGTTCTGTCCAATTTTCAAGAGAACTTTCTTTATTCACGATAAAGTATATCAATATTCTATTTGATAACTCTTATCCAAAAAACAATCCATTTCATAAACCTTGCCTTGCTAAGTTCCAAATATTTTCAATATATTAGAATTGGGTAGTATACAGGCACTGAGCTGTCTCATATAAAAATTAACTTATACACACATTAAAGATAAACTCACTCTTACACTTCATGCATCTAGGGTTAGCAGCTAAATTATACACGCATTTTAAACCTAGATGATTTCATTATCAAACAAGAATTTATTTAATACACCTATGTTTTTCAAAAAACAGACACAACACTATCATAATTTTGGTAGGGTGAAATTAAATTCAGAATTAGCTGTTACATGCATTGACAAGATTACAAACTTGAATCTTTACAATAAGCTTTTGTAAAGGAGAAATTGAACTGATAATACTACCAAAAACATGCAGGTTGTTAATCAAGGAGTTGAAAATATTTCTCGGCCTTCTAGATCATCAAAATAGAAGTTATCTGAAAAATGAAAAATACCATGGACAATTCCACCCAGTTTATTCAATATGTCATGTATCCCAACATATAGCAGATTAAAATAAAGAAAAGTCAGTTCAAAATGTAGCCAGTAGAAAAAAACTTACGGAATAAATACAAGTAACTCAGGATCACCCTCATTGCTCTCCAAGTGGTCCTGTTGAGGCCAAGAGGGCCAAAGAGGATATATTATTATAGGTTAAAGACCAAACTGCAGAAACAATGAATCTTAAAATTTCATATCTAACAACAAAAGTAACTTGAAAAAATGGGGTAGTTCATCACAAAACCGGACTAAACTGGATTGCTGAATATATTACCCCAGAAGAATTCAGACGGTCTTCCCAAGCTTTGAAAACTGATTTAACACTGCCTGGAGTTGCCTCATTCAAAGCTGATACCTGAAAAAAAAAAAAAATAGATTTTTAAATTATGATTATATTTTTTCAATTAAAATAATATTGAGAATACATGTATTTCATAAGCATTCTTAGAGATATATTCAAGTTCAAATATGCACCTAAAGAACCACACTAAAAGCTAACATCATCAAAAAAACAAAAACCTTGGAGAGGTCGATGTGCTTGTAGAGAGACCAGTCAGAGGAACAATCATGGTCTTCGCAACTGTGGTCATGTAAGCACGCCATCTTCTAATTCTTCGCTCGTTTCACACTCAGCTCTCGCGCAACGCAAATGATAATTCCGCGATTCCTTTGTCTTCGATTTGGGTTACCTTACCACACCAGCACCGTTTCACACATCAGTAAAACGACACACAACCTCTTCCGTTTGTTTCCTTTTCGATATTTATAATAAATAAACGACAAGCGTATTCATAATTCATTAATCTCATTATCTGAAAACATTGCGAACAAAAGTAGCCATTTGATTTTCCATTATTCTTCGTATATTAAATTAAATTTTTATTTCTTAAAAGCATTTTTTAAATAATTTATTTTGTACGTTTATTGTTTTTCAAAATCAATATACATTGCTTTTAACTTCTTTTTCATTTTAAATATTTTTTTACTTTTTTTTCATATTTTATATATATTTTAAAATATTTCGTACAATACACATTAGTTACTATATATTTCTTATTTTTAGGACCATCCCAACGGCCCAGTTCTTTTAACTATATAATTTGTGGGAGTTGTTGAGTTATAAAATTATTAATGTAAGAAAAAGAAAGTAAATTTGGGTAGTTCCGTTTGGTAATCGGTCTCATTTATTCGTGGGCTACTTCATTTTCTTTTAAATATAAAACCTATAAAAGTTGTGTAGTGGACCAGTCTGGCGCTGAGCCCATACTTGTGAAGAACCAAGATATTGGGCTGAATCATAAAAGAAGGACTAAACGGCCTCAATACCTTTGGAACAGCTACCCATTTGTCACTTTTTTCTAAAAATATATTTATCTGCTATGTGAATAAGAATTTTTTTTCAAAATGTCACGCATATAAGTTTGTTATAGCAGCGTGTCATATTTTTGGTTGCCACGTAGTTCATTACTGATATTAGCGAATTAGGTGATAAAAAATATTAGTCTTTTCTGAATAAAGGTAGGATACGTGTCAGTTTCTCCCAAATTCGTTGTAACATCTAGCAAACTATAAGTGAGAATAAAAGACACAATGCACGTGTTTCTGCTTTTTATGATTAAATTGCTTTTGTTATTCAACATCATCTTCAATTACTTCATGGCAAACGCTTTTGATACTTTCATATTTTATATTATATTTTTTTATTTCACATCAAATACCAAACGCATTTGGCATTCTTTCTCATAGTTTGCTAGATGGTACAATAAACTTGAAAAAGACTCACATGTGTCCTATTTTTGTTCAAATCATCTAGTTTGCTAGTACTAATAGCAAATTAGGTTAGGGTTTTAGTTTTATCCTTTAACATAACACTACAAACTTTCCTACCCTCACAATATTTTGTGGGACCCACACTTTTTAAAACAAAAAAATAAATAAAAAATTAAGGCTCGCAAAACGAATCTCTATAACATTACACAATCACTTTTCCTATAACATAACTCTTATAAAACCCATTAGGTTATCATGTTAGCCAACAAAGTTCATTACCTACTATAACAAATTTGTATGCATGGTATTTTAAAAAAATTTACTGTTCACATTGCAGTTGAGTAATTTTTTTTGCAAAAATATGGCAAAATGATTACTATTCCAATACCCTTTCCCAGAAACCATTCCCTACACGTTATGTTTAATCAGTCGTCAAAAGTAGAAGTGCTAGTTATTGCGATTAACGACCGAAAGGTTGGTCTACGCTCTACAACAAATTAGAAGAACAAGAGCAACGTTTAGCATGCAAACTAGCCGCTAGCATTCCAATTCCACCAAATGAACATTAATCAAAAAATATATTCGAATTTAATCTAATTTCATCCATAATACACTAAAAATTCAAAATAAATATAAAATATATCAACATTGAAATCAACCATACATTTATCTCAAATTAATTAAAATTAGTGGTTGATAAATCCAAATAAAAAATAAGAAACTATTGAAGAAAAAATAAAAAAATAACAAAATAGAAGTAAAAATTAAATAAAATACTCGGATTTACCCGTAAGTTCATAACCCACAACGAATTATACCAAAATCATCAAAATTATGGGTTGATATATGAGTCGCACGAGTCAATCATGCAGTGGTGGACCCAAGAAATTTTTTTTATGTCCGCACATTTAGTGGCGGGGGTTCGGGGACGGCGTCTCCGAAATATTTTTTTGTAAAAAAAATTTAAATTAACGCTTGAACTGCTCATAATCTAGTTACTTCTATAACAAAGGAGGAAGAAATCATGGGAATGGGTACGTGACACGGGTGGAAGAATAAGTTTTCTCTCTACTCAATTTGCCTTGCTACGTTGTTTTAATCATCTCTGTACGTTGCTACGTTGCTAACTAATATAAGAATAAATATCTTTTTTGGGCCCTAACAAAAAATCTGGTCCCCACTTTAGTCTATTATAAAAAAAATTGTCACTTGGTCCCTATGAAATTTAAAGTGAACTCATTTTAGTCTTTTTAAGGGACTAATGCAGGTCTTTTTTGAATTTGTGAAAGACCACGATTTTAACTAAATTGATCCACTTTGAATTTCTTAGGGACCTCCTCGAGACTAATTTTTGATAAGGGACTAAAGTGAGAACTATATTTTTTGTTAGGAACTTAAAATGATATTTACTCTTAATATAAATATTGAACCAAGAGACAAATAAAGATCTATATAGCTACAAAAAAAAAAAACTAAAATCTTATGTCCACACTTGTGGACATGAGTGCCCACCTAGGTCCGCGAGTGAATCCATGACACAAATAATTCAAGTCATTAACCAAATTTATACACAAACTATTTTATCTAACATGTCATTTTGACTTGTTGTGTGGCAAGTTAATTTGTGAGTCATGACACGTTTTATCATCCATAAAATAATATCTCATAAGTTATTTTTCATCTCAAACACCCAAACCCTGACCCAAAACACGTAAAGAAGCTTATATGTATTAAGAATACGTAAAAGTTACTAAAAATTTTTTTTTAAAAAAAAATTAACGTTTCTATAAAGTTATTTCTTGAAATCACAAAATGGTCATTGTGGGGTTTGAAAAAAAAAATAGGGGGTATTTAATAAAATACATGATACACAAGGAAAGTAAAATTATTAAAATACCTTTTATTATTTCCCTAAACTTTAAAATGACGTCATTTTGAGGATCTTAGAGATAACTTTATATCCTGATACAGGATAAACATATTAAAAATAGAAATAAAATAAAAAACAAACCAAACCAAACATTCCGATCTATTTGGTTTAGAGAAATACTTTTTTTATTCTTATTATTTAATAATTATAACACTGTCACATTATTCTCATTTTGTTTCTTATTATTTTTAAAAAAATCATTTTTCAACATTTTCTATACAAATATTTGAAAAAACTAAAAAAAATAACATTTTTAAATTATGACTAAAAAAATAAAGTATGAATTTTTTAAATTAGATATTTTTATTTTTAAAAAATAAATAATAATGAAAATTAATATAATATATTATTTAATAATTATTAATAATTTTTTAATATAAAAGAGTTGAATTACCTAGCAGTTGAAGATTGTTCTTGATTCTCGGGGCTGAGCACGTAGCCAATTAGTTCAACGTGTTAAAACGTCTTGTGTCTTGAAATTTCAAACTTGTTAAAAACCTCTTTTGTCAAACTTCTGTTCCATTTTTATTTATTTATTTGTTTTTGTCAAACTTTTGATATCAACTATATTGATAAATATTTAATAAATAAAACAGTCAGAAAGCACGTTTTATATTGAAAAATACACTTCATCTTTAGCAAGTAAGTGGGATAATTAAATATGCATGTAATCTTTATTTTGTCCAGCAAATTGATATCAACTACATGTGATAATATCGGACATGTTCAAGACAGTATATAATTTTATGAAAATCAAAGATGGATTTAATTTAGAAACATTGACTTCTTTCTTTACATAAATTTAACAACATATTACGTGATGCCTAGGCATGGAAATGGGTTGCATATACTTAATATATAATACGATTGATATAAATTAAATTTGACGTATTTTTATAGTACAAGGCATGAGACTAACGGTTACTTCACATAGTCTTTTTTGTTTTTGATTAGCTTTAACTTGGTCTTCTTAAAAGTTTGATAGAACCTAAGAGCCTATTAGAATACATTAGGCCTTTAAATTTACCAATAACAACTCTAAATAAGTTATTTAAAAAACACCTATAAGTTAGCTTAGAAAAAAAAGGAGAGACAGAGAGTTAAAGAAGACTGCATAGATAGAAGGCCGCATTTTTTTTTAATTAACGTATACTTTTGTTAAAAAAAAATCATATTATATACAAAATTAGTTATATTATTTATATGATAAGAATTAGTATATGTAGTTATATTATTTATATGATAAGAATTAGTATATGTATATATTAAGGGGGTATATTGGATTAATATTTTAAAAGACTATTTTAAGATAAAAAAATCTTGTAGATTATAAAAAACTATCTAGAATTGTAGTGATTTTATAGACTTTTTTAAAATACTTTTTTTATAAATATTTTATAAGATTGAATTTTAAAAGATCTTAATAGAATTTATACGATTTGAAAAACAATATGGATGTATAAGATTTTAAAAAATCATATAAATTTTTAACAAACATTCAAAATTACAAGAGCCAATAAAAAACAAAGAAATGCAATGATATTAATAAAAAAAATAAAACCTAATATAATTTTCTCAATCAGTAATTTGATATAACTTAATGTCTTACTAAGCGAAAGCTCTCCATATATCTATACTATTCCTCCATGTATTAACAAATGAAAATTATCTTCTTCATTTGGTATTAAAGCTATGCATATATGATTATAAGATCCACATTTTTTTATTTATTAAAATAATTCAAAATTTGCATCTAGAATCTATAGTTCATGATAAAATTTTGTTTGAAATTTTTTGCTATTGATCTTGGAAACCTTGGGATTTTGTTTTACGTGATGATAGTTTTTTTTTTTTTATAGACACGTGATGATAGTTTTCTAACCATATATCATATGCATGTTTTCATTGAGTATTCTAAGAAAATTTTGAATATGAATTTGTAGATTTTATTACATGAAAATTTAGAAAATTTCTCAAATTATGTTTGATCAATACATTAAAATCTTAAATTGCTTTGGGACTTTTGAAAAACAAGTTTTTAGTGATTTATTGACATAAAAATTGTTCGAAATCGTTTCCTATAACGAAGGAATTTCGTTCATGGTTGTATTGTTACGAAACATAAGGTTCATATTATGAAAGTTTCAATCTTTTTAAATTGATCTCGTTTCACTTATGTAAAACGGAAATTGATTTGGATTTTTTGTTCCCCTGTTATTTTTTCACCCTTTTATGTTATTTTAATACAAAATTGCACCTTTTTGAGCCAAGAAAAATCATCACCCATAGCTTGAAAAATTATTATTTTCAAAGCGCTAAAAAATGGCTAAAAAAACTACTATTTTTGAGATGGATTAGATTAGAATCTTGTTGTTCTGATTTGTTTGTGATGAAAATCGCTCAAAAATATGTTGTTTTTAAGCTTTGAAGAAGCTCCAATGGCGGGACCCAGTTTTGAGCGAGTTGACCCGCCAAAGGAAGAAGAAGCACTATAATAGAGAAATCTCAAGAAATTTTAGGGGTTATGGTAAGATTGTGAGAGAGGCATCATATTTATACTTCTCACTAAAAAGTCTCACGAAATCTATACTAATAAAAAATGGGGCAGGATATACTTACCACCAAAATTTTTTATCACATTTACAACAACCTAATCACCGTTGATTTTCATCAATCTAAAGGTTATAATTTATTGGATTTAATGAGAATTAATAATTAATTAATAAATACGATCCAATAATTTTCAATAAATTATAACCGTTAGATTGACGGAAATCAACGGTGATTAGGTTGGTTGTAAAGGTGGTAAAAAAATTTTGTGGTAAGTATATCATTTCCCATAAAAAATTCTCTAAAATCGTCAGATTTTTAAATACCACAAGATTATTTTTCCTTTATTTAAAATTCTGATTGAATACCACCAGATTTGGATGGACTTCAAAATAATTTTTTAAAATCTTAAATAAATACCAATGTATTTTTTTACCCAAAAATAATCCATTAAAATCCTTTAAAATCTCAATCCAATACACTCCTAAAGTTATAATATATATTTAAACATGATGGTTGATCAAATCTAAAGATTTTTTCAAAAGTTCAAAATGTGACCTCTTTAACTAAATAAGTCTGAACTTAAATTTTTTATAAAGTCAAATTAGGCCAAACTTTAAATAAACTTGATATTATCTGACTTGTTTTTATTTGTAATCATGTTATTAAATAAGCTTAATAAGCTTTGACCATATCAACTATTTTAAAAGTTCAAAATCTTTAAATAATATTTGAAACGCCTAACTTGACGAGTAGTGTAAAAATTTTTATATTGATACATGCATCATCAGAATTAAACACATGGACTATACATGCGATCTTTTTTCTGAAACTATATATTTTTATCATAAATTGACGGCTAACTAAACGGCAGGCCACGAAATATTGAAATTGAATATATATGAAGTACGGGTCTCTAGCTTTGACATTCTTGATGAAAAGATAATATAAAATATTTAATGTACATTAATTAGTTGATAAATGGAATCAATATTAATTCTATCTATATGTGCTTTTCAGGACCTATTTACTTTGGTATTAATTAGAACTTCCTCGGACTTGAAAAGAATAGGCGCATACGATATAAATATAGGGATTTATTAATGTTATGTTACATAACATAAGTTTTGTTTCCAACACTCACAATAAAAAGAAGAGAGAAAATTGAATAATGAAAGAGAAAGAAAAACATATGGACTCCACCTTTTTAATGTGTGTGTAGAAAAATGAAGTTATGTTATGTAATATAATAAACATAAAACCCATAAATATATTACGATATAAATATTATAATATATATATATATATATGTGTGTGGTAGGATCCTTTGACACCAGTGTCAAATTTGAAATTTGACATCTTATCTGAGAGTCATTAGATCAAAAAATATCAACGACACTGATTTGTAAGCATATGACACCGTTGATCCTTTTTTATCTAACGGCTCTCAGATGAGGTGTCAAATTTCAAATTTGATACTGGTGTCAAAGGATCCTACATATATATATATATATATATATATATATATATATGGGCTTAACATTTCTGCAGCTGCCGTAGATAGTGTTATCTACAGCTGACACAAAAAAGTGGGCCCCACAGCTTTTAAAAAAAAAAAAAAACTCAGGATCCGGTGCCGTATCCTAGGATCCGGACGCGGATCCTTGCTTGCTGTAGGTACAGCAGCTGCAGAAATCATTTTGCCTATATATATATATATATATAGAGGTAGGATCCTTTGACACCAGTGTCAAATTTTAAATTTGACACCTCACCTAAGAGACATTAGATCAAAAAATATCAACGACTCTAATTTGTAAACATGTGACACCATTGATATTTTTTAATCTAATGGCTCTCAGATAAGGTGTCAAATTTGAAATTTGACACCAGTGTGTGTCAAAGGATCCTGCCTCATATATATATATATATATATATATATATATATATATATATATATATATATATATATATCTCAAATATTTGCCATATATACATGAAAATATTAAATGTGGAGAATCATAACCATGAAAGAGGAAATTATTAAAAGTAGGTAATCATAACCATACATCTATAACTTTTGTACTTGACGCGGCTGTAGAAATGATTTTACCTATATATATATATATATATATATGTGAGAAAAATATTTTTCAAGTTACTTGAGATAACTTTATCTCTGGCTACCAAATCATAATCATAACCGTAGATCAATGGTGATAAAGGAAAAGAGAGAAAAAGGAAAATCATAATCATTCAAAGGTGAATCAATAAGTAATAAATATAAGAAAATAAATAAACAAAACGACATAATTTTTTGGTAAAGAGAGATAAACATATTTTAAGCTACTTGAGAAATATTTTTCTCATATATGTATATATGTGTGTGTGAGAAATATACTTCTCCTTTCATTGCAGATTTTTTTTTTATGGAGCAATTGATTTTAACTATGTATTACGGTACTGCATAGTATTTTTTCTTTCTTCGGCTGATAATGTTTGAAGAGTAAAAAAAATAATTTTATTATTATAACTACGTATTAATCGCCGTGTATATAGTTGTATAAATTCTCGTCAATACAATGAATGTAAGGTGTGCTTAGAAGAAGAAGGAATGGCATCGTCTGAAGCAGCAAGATCTGAGAGATCTCAACCAGTGTTGAGTGTCCAGGAGCTCATGAAGAAACCGCTGACATCAATTCCTCAACGTTATATTCATCTAGACAGTCATGAACCTTCAGCTTTCCAAGATGAAACCTTTTGTAGTGCAATGATCCCAACCATCAACCTGAAAAAAATGATTCATGGAGAAGCTACAGAACTTGAACTAGAGAAATTGAACTCAGCTTGTAGGGACTGGGGTTTCTTTCAGGTTCACAAGTGATCACCTTTTATAGAAAGAAATTCATGTTATTCATTCTATATTGTTATGTGTTTCAATTTATTTGTGTCTAGATAATTGATTTCTTTCTTCTTATATGGTCAAATGGATCAACCTATATATATATATATATATATATATATATATATATATATATATATATTTTAAATGTATAATTTGTTCCAAAATCCTCTTCTTTTTCTGAATTTATATATACTTTATGCAGTTGGTGGACCATGGAATCAGCACACCAGTGTTGGAAACGCTTAAGGATGAGATTGAAGAATTCTTCGGGCTTCCCTTGCAAGAAAAGATGAAGTACAAGATAAGGCAAGGTGAAGTTGAAGGTTACGGAGCTGTGATAAGATCAGAGGATCAAAAACTTGATTGGGGTGATAGGTTCTATATGATGACCAATCCTCTTAATAAAAGAAAACCATATCTTTTCCCGGACCTTCCTTCATCACTCAGGTATTTGGGGTGATAGCTAGGTTCTACATGAATAATATATTGATCACTTGACCTATATGTATATGTATATATAATATTCTCAATTAAACATGCAGGACTATCTTAGAATCATACACTGCAGAGTTGCAAAATGTTGCTATGATACTTGTGGGGTTGATGGGAAAAGCCCTGAAGATAGATAAGAGAGAGTGGGAGGTGTTTGAAAACGGGATGCAATCTGTGAGGATGACATATTACCCTCCATGCCCAAAACCAGAGCTTGTTATGGGCTTCCCTGCTCATTCAGATGCAACAGGAATCACCATCCTTAACCAAGTGAATGGAGTGCATGGCCTCCAGATTAAGAAACATGGGATTTGGATTCCAGTGAAAATCATCTCAGATGCTTTCATTGTCAATATTGGGGACATTCTGGAGGTTTGTCATCATCCTCACTTTCATATTCCCTAATATGCACACCCATACTCATTCCACATGGGAATGAATTATCTAATGTCACATGCATAGACCTTATATGAAATGATCCCAATAATGCATAGACAAATCAACTTATCCTTTTTCATATTTTTTTTTATCACATTTTCTTTAATTTGTTTATTAACAACTGAGATAAATTCCTTATCTGCTTTTTAACATGTATAAATGGTTGGATTTTGGGAGAGATTGGAGGTAGCAAAGTCAACTACTATTTCTACACTAGAACCAAGTACTTTCCGAATTATAAATGAAGGGAAGGAGGGTGATATTTTCATTTTTGTCATAGAAAAATCTTAAAGACGCACTCTTATGACTAAATTAATTTTTCACGTTCTTAATATAATTGAGGTAAAAAGCATAATTCTTTAATTACTAATAAAAATGTTTGGTTTCTCATTTGGAAGTCTAAAATCATAATTTGAATTTTATTTATAAAAAATAAGTTTTTATCCAAATCATAGTTTAATGCTTTTCTCAACAGAAAACTAAACATGGAGTAAGTCAATCCCTTAAATTAGGGAAGGGATTGACAGTTGACACCTTATATATAATCGAGATAATGACTAGTATGTTGTGTCAATATACCATTAAATAATATTGTAAAAATTCTACATTAATATTGAAAAAAAATTGAAATTCATAAAGTTAAAATTGCAAACATTATATTTATGAGTAAAGGATTTTTCCGGTCAATGGAAATAAGTTATCTCCGGTAAGTCCAAAACGACGTCGTTTTGGGACGAAAATCAAGGTGTTTTTGTAATTATAATATATTGCAGGGTTATATTAGTCTTTATCATTATAAATTTTTAATCTTATAACCTCAAAACGACGTCGTTTTGAGCTCACTGGAGATAACTTTATCTCCGGTGACTGGAGAAATACTTTTCTCTATGTTTATATATATATATATATAGGGTTCGCTTTTTCTGCAGTAAATTCAATACGACGTCGTTTTGGGACGGAAATAATGGTATTTTGTAATTTTAATTTATTTCAGGGTTATAATAGTCTTTATATTTATAATTTTTTAAGATTTCAATACCAAAACGACGTCGTTTTGGAAATAAATGCAGATAACTTATCTGCATTAACTGCAGAAACATTTTTCCCATATATATATAGGGAAAAACATTTCTCAAGTTGCTTGAGACAATGTTATCTCCGGCCACCCCAAAACTACGTTGTTTTGTTTATTTATTTCCTTATATTAATTGATTCACCTTTGAATGGTTATGATTTCATTTTTCTTTCTCTTCCTTTATCACCATTGATCCATCTTTGTACGGTTATGATTTAGTAGCCGAAGATAACATTATCTCAAACAGCTTGAGAAATGATAAGCTCATATATATATATATATATATATATATATATATATATATATATATATATATATATATATATATATATCAAGGTTCGTTTTTTCTGTAGTTACTGCAGATAAGTTATCTGCAGTAAGCCTAATACGATGTCGTTTGGGGGCGGAAATTATGGTATTTTTGTAATTTTAATTTATTTCAGGGTTATTATAGTCTTTATGATTATAATTTTTTAATATTTCAATCCCAAAACGACATCATTTTGAGAGTAAATGCAGATAACTTATCTGTAGTAACTGCAGAAATATTTTTCTGATATATCAATTATGAGGTAGGATCCTTTGACATCAGTGTCAAATTTGAAGTTTGACATCTCATCTGAGAACCGTTAGATAAAAAAAGATCAACGATTCTGATTTGTAAGCATGTGGCATTGATCTTTTTTGATCTAACGACTCTCAGATAAGGTGTCAAACTTTAAATATGACACTGGTATCAAAGGATCCTACCTCATAAATTATATTTTTTGCTGAACAATGAGAATTATACACCAGTCAATTAAGATATGATTATATGATAATATGATTTTGGCTTTAATCCTTAATATACAAAAAATGAAAAATTATAGAACAAAGCTTTTACAACCAAAAGATAAATCTAGGGAAGAAAACCAGAATTATTATTTGATTTAGGAAAGAAATCTTCATCTCGTGATTAACAGAATGCTTCCATCCACTTCAGATTCTTTCAGTTAGAATAAATATTCAATTTAAAACACGTGTAAAAATTGAAATGATAAGAAATACATCTTCTAAAATCAAATAAGCTGCGTTGACTTTTAACGAGATTCTCGAAACCATGAATGCAGACACCCCATTTTACTTTATATTATATACAATAATACGAAAAGCCTTCTACTTTACTTTTCAGCCGGTTTTATAATAGTTTGTGACCTTTGAAACTTGAAAAAACAATGTGCATAACTTTGAGTAAATCTGAAGGAAGATTAGTGCAATTGACTAAAAATAAAAGAGAAAAGACTGAACAAAAAAATATTCCAAAAATAAAATGATTGTTTTTGTGGAAAGATAATAAAGTGATTTGATTTGGAATATAATAAAGAATGCTCGAATTTGCAGATTATGAGCAATGGGGCATATAAAAGTGTTGAGCACAGGGCAACAGTGAATTCAGAAAAGGAAAGGATCTCTATTGCTATGTTCTTTCTCCCCAAGTTTCAATCTGAGATTGGACCTGCAATTAGCCTCACAAACCCAGAAAATCCCCCTTTGTTCAAAAGGATTGGAATGGAGAAATATGTCAAAGATTACTTCACTCGTAAGATGGATGGAAAGTCGTACTTGGAGCATATGAGAATCACTGATCAAAATGTTACCGACACCACAGTTTAGCACCTAGGATGGCTAGCTTGTTTTCTTTTTTTTGTTGGGTACAAGGGTGTCTAGCTTGTTATATGTATACATATGCGTGTATATGTTGGGCAATGTCATGACAAAAAAAATAATTTTTTGGGCAATGATTATTGATGCATGAGTATGGTGTCATATGGGACAGTACTAGTTTGGCAGATTATTTGTACTCTCCATGCTATACCACCCTACATTCACACGCATAGGCTTTCATGAAATGAACTAAATAATAATGATCAATAAATGGAAACCATTCATTATAATAAATAGACATAGGATATTATTACTATTATCAATATTATTATTAATTTATTTTACCATTAGATAGATTATATTGATCCAATGATTATATTTATTTTCACTTTTGTATGGTTACGATTTCTCATATTTAATGTGAAAGCATTAAATATGAGAAATTATAATCCAATAAAGATGAAAATAAATATAAAATATTAAATATAGAAAAAAAATATTTTTATAAAGTTAAATCGGAACCATTGAATCAACATAATTGATCTAATAATGAAATAAACTGATAATGATATCGAGAATAACAATATTCTATCTCTAATAAATATAGAGCTTCAGTTTTCTTATGTGAGCACTGATAAACGAGTTTTTTTCATTATTTTTTAAAAGAAAAAGAAAACTCAATTTTTGATCTATCAGCAGGAAACACTATTCATCCTTCCAGCTGCATAAAAATAGAATTTCTCATAAATATATTAATATAATAGTTGACATAACTTAACCTCTTTGTTTATCTTTATTTAAAAAATAACACATATCATTCTTAACATTTTTTAAAAGAATTTAAATTTAAATTATTTTATATTTATTATACATATATTCTTCGTATACTTTTTTTTGGAGTTAACCTAAAGGTGAATTGGTTTCTTTTCCTATATTCCCACAAGCTTTGAGCTAGTTATAGGACTAATCCAGAGTATAGGGCGAGTCATGAATAAAGATATTTAAATCACTCTCAAATGTAACATGTGAGAATTGAACCTACACTATCTTTCTTTCCACTTACTCAGCTCCTTTGCTAGAGCTACCACTATTTGGTATCATACACATTTTCTTTAGATTCTATTTGAATTATATCTATATATACCGAAATATAAAAACAACTGTGCATTACATAGACTTACTAGTGAATATATCAAAATGAAAAACTAAAAATGAAATGTAATAGGGAGATTAGAAATAACAGTTTTAAAATAGAATTTCAACGAAAAAATTTAGGAGGTTGGCAATGGACTATATAAATAGTATCGATCTTTTTAGAAGGTCAACATACATAAATTCCTTTCACATACACGGAAAACACACAATAGAGCACGTTTGATTTATGTTTTACAGAACAATTTTTTAATTTTAAAAATAAAAAAACAAAAAAAGTGGTTTGATAACGAGTATCCTTTTTTAGTTTTTTAAACAGGAAATAGAGAACATCTATTAGATGTTTTTGTTTTGATTTTTTATTTTCAATTCTGGAAATAAGGAAAATATGAAGAACTGAACACGGGGAACTGTTTTCATTAATGACAAACTTGTAATTATTAGTGAAACCCACAATACTAGAGTTTGATAATGAAACATGGAATAACTTGAGTTTTATATTTGTTATGTTACATGATGTAATATAACTTTCCTACACACATAATTGAGAAGAGAGAGAAGAGAGAAGAAATGAGAGAGAAAAATCAAAGGACGAGACCCACGTAAAATTATGTGTGTAAGAAAGTTATGTTACATCATGTAACTTAACAAACATAAAACCCATAACTTTTTCAGTACCCAAACTTTTCCAACCCTATGCAACGTGACTCGCTGTTATCTAACAAATTAATAGACAACTTTCAAAAACTATAGAGGTGGAGCTAAGCTGCCTTCCCTTACTTTTGAAAATGGATTGAAAAACTTGGCTCACTTTGTCAGATCGGGTTAGGCAGGTTATAAAACTTGGACCAAACAGGATGGATTGGTCTGTCAAGTCGAGCACGTTTTGCTGTCCTTCACTTGCCAATGAATATATGTTATAAAGAAGATATATGTTATAAAGAAGATATTCATAAAAAAATATGTTATTCTTAAAAATTTTTAAAAGGAAATCATTAATTGAATTTAAGAAGAAAATTTTTACCAATCAAACAAGTTTTTTATTTTTTACTCTAAAAACATATATTTAGAAAAAAATTATCAAATTTTTTTATTTTTATTTTTATTTTTTAACTTTTAAAATTATTTTCAAAATAAATTTACAAAACAGATTTTTTTTTTCTTTTTATACTCTGAAAATGAATTTTTAAAAACTATCCTACAAAATAATTTTCAAAATAACAAAAATCAAACGCGTAAGTTACTCCCTTACAATTACAAGTGCGTAACCATGCATTTAAATAGGATCTGAATTCGCACCTGACTCTTTGTTTTTTTTTTTGTTTTTTTTTTTTAATTTATTCACACCTGACTCTTGTCTTCTCTTTTTCTTGTCTTGTTTTTTTTTTTCCTACGTGAAAGGTTAGGTGCATTGTGCTCCTAACCTCTTCACCATGGCTGAAAAAACAGATGCACAAGAAGAAGCACGCAAGCCCAAAGTCGTGGAAAAAGTCCCATTTTACAAGCTTTTCTCTTTTGCAGATCGTCTTGATGTGACTTTGATGATCATTGGCACGATCTGTGCCGTGGCTAATGGGTTTTCTCAGCCTCTCATGACTCTCATTTTTGGGAAGCTTATCAACACCTTTGGCACCACCGATCCATCACACATTGTAAAGGAAGTTGCTAAGGTATATAATCAAATCCACCCATTTGGCCTTGACAATGAATATTTACTTTTCCATTAACAAAGGTTTTGTTTGCAAACGATCTTATATGTTTGTCTCACTGGCACTTCAAATTTCAGGTTTCATTATTATTTGTTTACCTGGCTATTGGCTCTGGAATAGCCTCATTTCTACGTAAGATATTGCTTCTTCTTTCTTTTTTTGTTCCCCCCCCCCCCCCCCCCCCCCCAGTTTTCTGCATATTTATTTGTTTATTTGAGTTGAGTCTTTCAAGATATATATATAATTGCATGCAGCATTAATGTGATATATATGATGGTGATTTTGTTGAATGGTGCAGAGGTATCATGTTGGATGGTGACAGGAGAAAGACAAGCTGCGAGGATCCGTGGCTTGTACTTGAAAACTATATTAAAGCAGGACATTGCCTACTTTGACACTGAAACAACAACTGGTGAGGTCATTGGAAGAATGTCTGGTGACACCATTCTCATTCAAGATGCCATGGGAGAAAAGGTATGCTCCTTTCTATTATACACGGTACATATGTTGAGTTATATAAAATCATTAATGTAACTTCACCCAATAACTTAAGTTTTTGAGTTGAATTGGTTCTTTACATTCTTTGCATGGTATTAGAGCTTCAGTGACCATAAGGACATGAGTTCGATTCTCACCGCCCCCACTTTCTAGTAGAATTAAATAAAAGCATAAAAAGGTAAACCAAAAATTAGGCCCGTGCATTATGTCGTCACCCAACACCTTAAGGTTTTGGGTTGAGGTGGTTCTTTACATGGTATCTAGTGGAATTTCTTTCTTCCCACAAGTAGGTGGGCCTGTACATTGTCCATCCTTCAAGCCCAGTGGACTCTCGTATAAGGGGACATGTTGAGATATATAAAATTATTAATGTAACCTCGCCCAATAGCTTAAGCTTTTGGGTTGAATTGGTTCTTTATAACGTACATGATCTCAGTATTAAGTAGGTCTCTCTGATTTAAACAGAAGTTGACAAGGATTTTTACCAATAAATAAATAAAAGAAGAAGAAGGAAGAGAACTGACTAGAAGTTAGTTAATGGCAGGTTGGGAAGTTTCTACAGCTTGTTTCCGCCTTTGTTGGTGGCTTCGTGATTGCCTTTACAAAAGGATGGGAACTATGTCTAGTTTTGCTTGCATGTATTCCTGCAATTGTTATTGTTGGTGGAGTTATGGCCATGATGATGGCGAAAATGTCAAGCCGTGGACAAACTGCTTATGCAGAAGCCGGAAATGTTGTAGAACAAACAACTTCAGCCATTAGAACAGTAAGACACACAAATCAACTATGGATAACTTAGCATGCGTAGCTTTTATATTTAACTCTTGTTCTTGACTTCTTCCTGATGTTTAACCAGGTTGCTTCTTTTACTGGTGAGAAAAAAGCAATAGATAGTTATCAAAACAAGTTGAGAATTGCTTATACCACAACGGTTAAACAAGGGTTGACCTCAGGGTTAGGAATGGGAGTACTTTTGCTGATTGTCTTTAGCACCTATGCACTTGCCATGTGGTATGGTGCCAAAATGATCATTGAGAAAGGATACAATGGTGGAAACGTCTTCAATATAATCATTTCAATTAATACTGGCGGAATGTAAGTGAGACATGGTTTTTCTTTTAGTCTGTAGAGCCTTGTTTATGTTTGATAATTGATACTCATCATGCTTTGATTGGCATAATGTTAAACTAGGTCACTCGGTCAGACAACCCCATGCCTGAATGCATTTGCATCAGGCCAAGCAGCAGCATATAAGATGTTAGAGACAATTAAAAGAAAACCAGAGATTGATGCTTATGACACCAGTGGTGTTGTCTTGGAAGACTTGAAGGGAGATATTGAACTCAAGGATGTTTGCTTCAGATACCCTGCTAGGCCAGATGTGCAGATCTTTGCTGGATTCTCATTCTATATTCCAAATGGCACAACTGCTGCTTTAGTGGGTCAAAGTGGCAGTGGGAAGTCAACTATAATCAGTTTATTGGAAAGATTCTATGATCCTGATTCTGGAGAAGTACTTATAGATGGTGTGAACTTGAAAAAATTTCAAGTTAGATGGATAAGAGAACAGATTGGGCTTGTTGGTCAAGAACCTGTCCTGTTTACAGCCAGTATCAAAGAGAACATAGCATATGGTAAAGAAGGTGCAACAGATGAGGAGATAACAACAGCAATAACGCTTGCCAATGCCAAAAAGTTCATTGATAAACTGCCTCATGTATATAACAAACTCTTTTACTCAGGATATAAATATAAACACTCTTATCTTACACAAGTGATCCCAGTTTTAGGTTTCATTCTTTTATTCTGAAGCTAAAAAAAAAATTGTATCATTCTGTTTGCAGGGCCTTGACACTATGGTAGGAGGGCATGGGACTCAACTTTCTGGTGGCCAAAAGCAAAGAATTGCTATTGCAAGGGCAATTTTGAAGAATCCAAGAATCCTCCTTCTTGATGAAGCAACTAGTGCATTGGATGCTGAGTCTGAACGTATTGTTCAAGAAGCATTAGATAAAGTTATGTCAAACAGGACTACTGTAATTGTTGCTCATCGTTTGACAACTATTAGAAATGCTGACACCATAGCTGTGGTTCATCAAGGGAAAATTGTGGAAAAAGGTTATAAAATTGAACCAACTGTTTCAATTCTCTTCATCAACCACAGCTTTGATATACATATATATATATATATATATGTGTGTGTATGATTACCATGTTTAGTACGTACAGCTATCTATATATGAAATCATAGTTTTGATATTATTCCTGTATATATGTATGTAGGAGCTCATGATGAGTTAATAAAGGATCGTGATGGTGCTTATTCTCAGCTTATTCGTCTACAAGAAGGAGCTAAGGAAGCAGAAGGAAGCCGTAATTCTAATGCAGATAAGTCAAAAAACAGTTTTAATTTAGATAGTCTCACGGTTAAATCTTCAACCAGGAAAACATCAATGAACAGATCAATGAGCCGAGGTTCATCAGGCAGTAGACAATCTCTGTCACTACTTGCCTTTTCTCTTCCTCATCAAATTCCTGTAAATGAGTCTGGAAAAGAAGATGCCAATGATCTTGAAAGTAGTGAAGTTGATAATGTGAAACGCCAAAATGTTTCTATTAAACGTTTGGCACAGTTGAATAAGCCTGAGGTTCCTGTCTTAATACTTGGATCCATTGCTGCAGCAGTTCATGGTGTTGTTCTCCCTGTATTTGGCCTCTTGCTTTCATCAGTTATCAATACGTTCTATAAACCTCCAGATAAGCTTAAGAAAGAATCTGAGTTTTGGGCACTTCTATTTCTTGGTTTGGGTTTTATTACTCTGGTGGCTATACCAGTGCAGAACTACTTCTTTGGGATTGCTGGTGGAAAACTTATAGAAAGAATTCGTTCAATGACATTTCAAAAGGTTGTGCACCAAGAAATCAGCTGGTTCGATCATCCTGAAAATTCAAGGTATGTTAATGTGATGATACTTACTTCCAATAATGAAAGAGAAAATAGAGACACATTCATTGTCAAATGTTAATAATTCCTTTTAACTCATCCTGAAAATTCAAGGTATGCAAATGTGGTGATACTTTCTTCCAATAATGGAAGAGAAAATAAAGACACATTCATTGCCACATGTTAATAATTCCTTTAGCTCATCCATCTAACTCAAAGAAATGAATGGATTGCCTTGTAGTGGTGCGGTTAGTTCAAGGTTAGCTACTGATGCTTCAACAGTGAGAACTCTTGTTGGTGACACCTTGGCCCTCATTGTACAAAACATAGCAACAGTCACAGCAGGTGTAGTTATGGCATTCTCAGCTAATTGGATTCTCGCTTTGGTAATTCTGGCTGTGTCACCCTTGTTGCTCATGCAAGGATACCTTCAGACCAAGTTTCTAAAAGGATTCAGTGCCGATGCAAAGGTTAGCCTTAAATTCAGTTTTGTGGGTTTCAACAATAGAAAGTACTCTTATATTTATATATTGTGGATATAACAAGAATCATTTGTATTTTATAGTCGAAGTATGAAGAGGCAAGTCAGGTGGCTAATGATGCTGTTGGCAGCATTAGAACCGTTGCATCATTTTGTGCTGAACCAAAGGTGATGAATATGTACCAGCAGAAATGTTTAGGGCCAGAAAAACAAGGTGTTAGGTTGGGGGTTGTCAGTGGTATAGGATTAGGTTTCTCTTTCTTTGCTCTGTACTGCACAAATGCTTTCTGTTTCTACATAGGAGCAATTCTTGTGCAACACGGGAGAGCAACTTTCGGAGAGGTTTTCAAGGTACATATATCACTTTGGAATGCCCACCTTTTTTTTATCTTTCTTATGAACTGGTTCTTAAATTCAATCCAAAAGCTTAAGTTGTTAAGTGAAGTTCATGTTAATGGTTATAGATGCTCTAATATAAGGTAAATAACTAATTAAATTTAAAAGCTTAAGTTATTAGATGATTGTGATGTTAATAATTTTATATTATATTTTAGTAACACTTATTGTTTTATTGCAGGTTTTCTTTGCTTTAACAATAACAGCTGTTGGTGTTTCCCAATCTAGTGCCTTGGCACCAGATACTAACAAGGCCAAAGATTCTGCAGCTTCAATATTCCAAATTCTCGACAGCAAACCTAGTATTGACTCGAGCAGCGATGAAGGCTTGACACTAGAAACCATGAAAGGTGAAATTGAACTTGAAAAGGTCAACTTTAAGTACCCAACAAGGCGTAATATTCAAATTTTCGAAGACATGTGTCTAAGCATCCCAGCTGGAAAGGTAAATATTACATTAGTATTCTAACAATTAAGCTTTTGGGTTCTACAAACCAACTTATTTGAGAATTATGTGATGTAATTACAATGTTTATATATATATGTGTGTGTGTCTATGTAGACTGTTGCCTTGGTTGGAGAAAGTGGCAGTGGAAAATCAACAGTTATCAGCCTCTTGGAGAGATTTTATGACCCTGATTCTGGACGTGTATTTATAGATGGAGTGGATATCAGAAAGTTCAAACTAAGCTGGTTGAGGCAGCAAATGGGTTTGGTTGGTCAAGAGCCTATTCTTTTCAATGAAAGCATTCGTGCCAACATAGCTTATGGCAAAGAAGGAGGTGCTACCGAGGATGACATAACTACAGCAGCACAAGCAGCCAATGCACACAAGTTCATAAGTTCTCTACCAAATGGTTATGACACCCCAGTTGGAGAAAGAGGCACACAATTATCAGGAGGACAAAAGCAACGTATTGCCATTGCAAGAGCCATGCTCAAAAACCCCAAAATCCTTTTGCTTGATGAGGCAACAAGTGCACTTGATGCAGAGTCAGAGCGTATAGTTCAAGAGGCTCTAGACAGAGTGAGTAAGAACAGAACTACCATTGTGGTAGCTCACCGTCTTGCAACAATTAAAAATGCTGACATCATAGCAGTGGTGAAAAATGGATCCATTGCTGAGAAGGGAAGACATGATGAGTTGATGAAGCTTGATGGTGGAAATTATGCTTCATTGGTAGCACTCCATATGAGTGCAACATAGGAAGGAAAAAAAATAAAATGTTGTTGCCTCCTAAGGAGGAATGAAAGGTCAAACTATGCAAAGTGGTTGAACACCTTCTAACGCTTGGGCTAACTTCTTATTATTCTTTTATGAAAGATTCTTTTGTAAACCTAGTATATATATACGCAACTTGAGTTTACAAAATTAGTGAAGTATTGAAACATTATTGATACATTAATTAAATAACATTTGTTTCAAAAAAACTAATGATGTTCCATTATTTTATTACATATTATTGTTATTTGGCTTTTTCATCAGATGCTCATTCCTCTAGTTGTAAAGACTTTTTTATTTTTTTTAGTAATCTCAAGAGTATCTTCTAGCAGTAACCGAAGACTAATTCCTATCGAGCACTGTCGAACCTTTTCGGGAGCAGCTCTTCCAAATTCTTTTTTTTCGTTTCAAGGATTCGAACTCGAGACCTCAGGGGCTCAGACTCCTTATCACCTGTGCCAAAGGAGTTTGATAATTGTAAAGACTTTAGATTAGGAACATAGAAGGTAGGTTTGATCTGATTCACATGCCTGTCAGATCGGACGATGTTTCATCTAAACAATAAGTTTGTCTATTTTTCGAACTTAATAGATGAGAACTGATTTATAAGTTTCACTCACGGTTGGCATGTTACGTGATTCAAGCATAGAAAGCACTTAGGCATGAAAGGGGTGTGTGTGTGTAAATTGTGTAGGTATTTATCTTTGTTAATTTATGTTTAAAATTTTAGAAACCGTTGGACTACATCCATTGTGTGAATTAACCCTTGAGTTTTAAATGAGTGTAAACTAGGGAAAAAAATTAAAATATTATTATTTTAATAAAAATTTATAAAAACATAGCATTTTCTAACTTATTTACGTATTTATTATACTCAGTCTCGCCCAAATAAGGCGAAACCACTCTTGCCCAAATAAGGCGAGACTCCCTTGTGAAACTCGCTCGAAAAAGGCGAGACCTGGCTGGCCTGTATAAACTCTTTTTTTTCACTTTTTCCATTTCACACCATCTCTCTAAGACTTTTCTCTAGATTTCTCCTTGAGTTTTTTGTGCAGCGAAGCTCTGCCAGTCAAGTATGTCTTAATATCTACTTTCTATATTATTTAATTACAACAATAGATATCTTATACTAGTGACCTAGGACATTGTTAGTGACTTAGAAAATTGTTAGTAAATAGAAAATTGTTAGTGACCTAGAAAATTGTTAGCGACTTATTGTATTGTGTGACGTAGGTTGTAACGCCTCGTCTGCAGCCGGTTAATTAACATTCATATGATCGTAAGCGCAACATGCTCAACTTAATTAATGCGAAAGCTAACTGAATAAATTTTCTCTTTTTCCTTATGTATTGCAAACCTTTTCACTTCCATGACCAAAATAAAACGAATAATATTTCCTCTTTATTTTGGACCACTGAGGATAATTCCCACCATGAAAATTTCAACCTGAATGACAGTTTAATATAATCCAAGCATAAACCATATTACCTAGCCATCCATGGCGTAGGCTATCTCAGAATCATAACAGATCTTAAAATAAAATATCCATAGAGTTACTTACATGATTACATCAAACAACCAAAAGAGATGTAATCAAATAAGTAACCTAGACATATACAGACATAACTAACAAAATAGATAAACTATCAACATGGCATAAACATCTCCTATGCTCTCAAAATAATGACATGGCATATAGATACATATCCAAGATAAAACCATGTTAAATACGTAGCAGCATAACAAGCTAATCCTGACTATCAGGTCAGATAATATCTCTCGTATGGCTTCTTGCCACGCTATGCCTCAGCACCATCAGCTCCTGTACCTGAAATGGTAATCCTCATAACGCGAAGTGAGATAATATAATTACCTCAATAAGCTAGGGACCCTTGGAGGGCTCCTCCACCTCTAAGCTCACTTTTGGTATAAACACAGTATAAAAATACATGCATGCATCAGAATATGTATGACAATGCAGTGTGCAATAATGTAATCCTAATGGCCAGAGAATATAACAAGTATGCATTACGCAAGGAAACACTGTCTTGCAACATGTCGTATAAGGAAACACTGTCTCATACTATGCATAAGGAAACACCGTCTTATGCCTCATATAAGGAAACACTGTCTTGTGTGGCACACAAATATACATACATATACATGCAACATATAACAAATCGTTTTCAACATACCATATCAAACTATCACATTCCCTCGGAGTTTGGTGGAACAAACGGGAGATTAACCCCAAGGACCGAAAGCTTACCTGGAATAGCTCTTTTTCTAGCCTCTTCCAAGTCAAAGGTCCACAAGCCAACAAAATGCTCAACAAATGATCAACACACCTATCTATGGTGAATTTACCGCAATTAAACATATATCATTTCATAGAAGTTTTACATCAAACCATTGTTTGATACTTACCTCAATCTCAAGTAATCAAGAGCCTTGCTTAATGTCCATGCTCTTGCTCCACAAGTCCACTTGGTCTCACATTATAACCAATGAACACATTTACATCGTTATCCATCATCAATTCATATATACGGTACTGTTCATCTCTACAGTACTATTCATGTAACATCCTGAGCGCTGACGAGGGCGGGGAGTGATCGCCGATGCAAAGAGGCACGAACAAGGAGCGGCTCCTGACAAGCTTCCAGCGGGGGGTTACATGCATGAATGAATCGAATCGACACCCGAAAGAGAGGGATTCTAAAGACTGTGCAGGTATGAGACTGCACAGTTTGGGATAGCTTATAAGAATTAATTAGTACTACCTATACTAACAAGATGCATCTACTTTTTGGTAGCCCGGAACGAAAGAACTCCACAGTTAAGCGTGCTTGACTTGGAGCAATTCTAGGATGAGTGAACTCCTGGGAAGTTTTCCTAGAAAGTGTGCGAGTGAGGAAAAAGCACACTGAAAAGTCTCGTGTTAGTATATGAGATAGTCATTGATTCTTGAAGCGGCCGGACGTTACAATTCACATATACGTTATTATTCATGTATACGACACTATTCAAAAATACGATATCTTTAATTTTTCTGAATACATTTTCACCGTTAAAATCCCCATTTAAACACTTTTCTCCACATGAGCTAAGCCTCAATCAAGCTCTAACATGCTCATTCAAGCCAAACTTTCAAAATGAAAACCTAAATTCAATCTTTCTCAAAACTAAAAAGAAAACTAAGATTTCTTAACATAAACTTACCTAGAACGAAGGGGGAAGCTTACTTCAAGCCCCCATGGCCTCAAGCTCCATCACCACCCCCATTTTCCATGAAATCTGAAATCTTAGAGGAGGAAGAATTCTCTCTACAGTGAACCCCACATGAAAAAATGGGTACCAATGTGTTCCTCTCGAAGTTTCTCATAAGTTTGGCTTTGGAACGAAGTGATTTGGAGGTCTCTAGCATTCTCTATGATTTTGGAAGATTTTCCATCAAAATCCCTTTTTCATTTTTTTCTCCTCTGTCGATCGTTTTTCGAAGGAGAAGAAGGAATAGTAAAAATTTTGAAATTTTTTCACTTACATATGTTAAGTGAAATTTAACTGGGTAAATATTTATCTATCTAGTTACCTCTATTCATTACCAAACTTTACCCAATGGACTAGAATATTTTTCTAGTCATGTTTCTAACTTTACTTTCACTTTTTGGGTAACTTTGTTTACCCGCATTTTTACCTCTTACTGTCATTTTAATTACTTAATTGCCTATAACTTACTGACTAATTAAGCTAGGGCTATTATATTTTCCAGAAACCAGTCTGTAACACCTCATTTCGGACCGGCGTATTAACATATGTAACACCCCGTTCTAGAACCGGATTGTTATCATTGCGTACGGCATTAAGCGCAGTTACAATCACATTGGTTCAATTAGAAAACCGGATAAATTTTTCCTTCTTAAACAAGCCGGATTTAAATAACCAAGTGCGTGATCATAACTATATATACTTCACGGAATAGTGGGACTAAACTTGATATTATATTCCCATTCTACTTAACAATACGTCGTTAAAAGTCTTCATCACTTTAATTATCAAATTAATTCTAAACTTCTTTTATGATTTCCATCTTCCACTATGTTATAGTATTTTTCATTAGCTATGCATGGGTTTAAACCACGCTCAAATCGGAGCACCGTAGCCAAAGTTATGCATTTTCTAAGAAAAGGGTGCGAAACCTCCAGAACCCCCGCGCCCGCAGCGTGAGATCCACGCCCAGAGCGTGGGAAAACAGAAAGTTGACACCCCAAGCATGGATCTGGCGCCCCAAGCGTGGATGCTACTGTCTGATCTCGTAATTTGGCGCCCCAAGCGTGAATCTGGCGCCCCAGGCGCCATCCACAGGGCTGGGTGACCCAAAACAAGGTCATTTAACCTACCTATGGTTTTCCACTCATAACTTGAGCTATACTCACTCAAATTACACCATTTTGGTCTCTATGGAAAGCTAAGAGAAATGTCTACAACTTCCATAGAGACATCAAAGTCCAATTCCATCACATTGGGTGTGAAAATTGGTCAAACGGACAGGATGTATTTGTTTTCTCAACATTTCCCAATTTAGCACTAGGTACCTAATTTAGTTTCCAGTCAACAATCTAATACTTAATGAGCATACATATATTAAACTTAAAGTACTCATCAATTACAAATCATGGAACTTAGCTTACAAAACACTATGATCATTCCCTTGGCTCCCATCAATAAAAGAGATGACCAAAGGCATGAGCATAGGCTAAGTCCATGCCAATATACAAATCATACATCTATCAATGGTCTATGAATTACAATCCTATACATGTGAGCTACAAAACATGTATAATATCAAAATATAGGATCCTCATGCATATGCTAATCCAAATATGGCCACTTGCCACTGGTGGCTCCTGCAGCATCCTTACCTGAAAGGGGGTCCCCACAACACGGGGTGGGATATACGAATATATCCAGTAAACCAGGGGTCCTTGGAGCATCTCTCCACCCCACAGTTCCATATCAGTGTAATAGCAATAACAATAATAATGCAGTAAATACATATCTATGCAAAGTGCAATAACATCTCCAGGAGAAATCTCTCGAGCTCTCAAGTTGTCCTAAGGAAACTCAAATGCAAATAGTCCTACTGGCCAGCTAACTACCAAGTATGATTTACGCATCGTCATGCAACATACCACATAGGGAAACACCATCCTATGCCACACCAAATGCATACACATACGTATAACAAAGCATTACACTATTTCATTGCATTTATATACACTATAATTACCACTACCCTTTCAGGGCTTGGTGGAACAATCAAGGGAATTACACCCAAGGTCCGAAGGCTTACCTCAAGCTTCAGTTCGACCTTTGTTCACCACCAACAGGTTCCACAGTCAGTCAATTACAATACTCCACTTCTCAAACAAAACCTACACAAGGTTTAATGCAATTAACACATATTGCATCCAATAACATCTCATAGCTTATCAACCAAGCTATACAATTCATACCAAACATAAGCATGAACTTACCTATCCAATGGAGCTAATCAAGATCCATAGCTTGCTCCAATGGTTGATCACTCACGGTTGGTCCAATTGTCTCAATCCTAGACATCACAAGGATCCAATCATCAATCAACCAAGCCAACCCATTGATCATAATTGCAAGAAATCCAATATCTAAGTGTCATATTCTTGCCATTTTCCAAATATGCTCATTTAGCTATCTAAGCTCATTTTCACCGATTAAACGTCGTTCCTAGCATTTTTCACAACATGCTCTAAGTTCCATTCTTCCTAGAACATAGCTAATTTAACAACATTTCATCAAAACCCTAAAACACTATTCATAAACCCTAACTCATGCAATTTCAAGGAATCATGAGGTTCAAGGGTTAGAATCTTACCACCAATGGTTGCACAACCAAGGATTAATAGCTCCTCAAGCTTCAATAGAGGTTGAAGCTCTCAAACACCTCTATTTCTCCAAAGGGCCGAATTTTTGAGAGGCAATATCTCTCTCCACAATGCTCCTCGCTCAAAACTAAGCTAGGATTATGAAAGAGGAGAAGATTTGGAGTAGTTTAGGCTTTGGAATCACTCAAAATGGTTGAGATTTGCAATCTCTAGGTTTCCCCTCACATTCCTCTCTTCTCTCTCTCTTCTCTTCTCTGATGCTGGTTCGACGGGGAAATGGGGGGCTTGGGTTCTTTTTTTGTTTTATGCCACTAAACCTTATGTTAAGTGGTTTTAAGTGGGTATCGGTTCATCTATCTATTTAACTCCAATAATTACCAAACTTTACCCAAAAGTCTGGAATATTATTCTAGGAATGTTTATAATTTTATTTTTATATTTTCGGCACTTTCTCCAGTATCCATTTATACCCCCTAATTTTCACTGAGTACACTTTTTAACTCCAAAGTGACTCAGATTCATTTAATTAAGCCTTATACTTAATTTTACTCACTAAAACATGCTTAATTATTTAATTACCTGTAATTTTCTAATTAATTGGGTTAGGGTTATTATAGTCACCCCACCTTTTAGCGATTTTCTCCGCAAAATCAAGAACGTACCTGTCCTTAAACTCAGGATACTGCCTGAGAAGCTCGTCTTCCCGCTCCCAAGTGGACTCTTTAGGCGTCCTTACTTCCCACTGGACTTTCACCATATGAATAGATTTATTTCTCAGCTTCTTCTCATCTCTTTCCAGTATCTTCAGTGGCCCAATAGAAGTCTTCAAATTCTCCCGGATCTCAACATTATCAGGTTGAACCACATGAGAAGGATCAGCTACATATCTCCTCAGCTGAGAAACATGAAACACATCATGCAAATTTGCCAATTGCGGAGGTAAGGCAAGCTGGTAGGCAACCGGTCCCACCCTACGAAGAATCTGGTAGGGTCCAATAAATCTCGGACTCAGCTTCCTCACTCCAAGGGCTAGTCCAACACCCGTAACCGGTGACAGCTTCAGAAATACATGATCTCCCTCCTCAAACTCTAGAGGTCGATGTTTGAGATCATAGTAACTTTTCTGACGATCCTGAGCCTTTTTCAGACGATCCCTAATCATTTTGATCTGCTCAGTAGTCTCCTGAACAAAATCCAATCCAAACCGCTACGTGTCTCCAACCTCTGACCAACAAGTAGGTATCCTACACCTGCGACCATACAAGGCCTCGTAGGGAGCCATACCCAGACTAGCATGGAAACTATTATTATATGAAAACTCAACCAGCGGGAGATATCGATCCCATGCAGTACCCTGCTCCAGGGTGCAAGCCCTCAGCATATCCTCCAACGTCTGAATGGTCCTCTCAGTCTGACCATCCGTCTGTGGGTGATAAGCAGTGCTCAGTCTCAACTGAGTGCCAAGAGCCTCCTGCAATGCTCCACAGAAGCGAGAAGTGAACTTCGGGTCCCGATCACTAACAATGCTCTCAGGCACCCCATGAAGCCTCACAATCTCCTTCACATAGAGCCTAGCCAATCTCTCCGCAGAGAAATCTACCCGAACTGGCAAAAAGTGTGCGGATTTTGTCAATCTATCCACAATCACCCATATAGAATCATAACTAGCCTGTGTTCGCGGCAATCCCACTACAAAATCCATGGAGATACTCTCCTATTTCCATTCAGGAACATCCAGAGGTTGCAACATACCAGAAGGTTTTTGATGCTCAATCTTTACCTTCTGACAAATGAGACACTTAGAGACAAATTCGGCAATATCTTTCTTCATACCAGGCCACCAGAAATTCATCTTTAGGTCCTGATACATCTTTGTAGCTCCCGGATGAACTGTGAAATGACCCTTATGAGCCTCTGTCATTACTTCCTCCGCCAACTGCCTAGGTACAACAACACGACCCTGATATAATAGTATACCCTCATCATTGCAGGATACACCACTCTGACCTTTCAGTCGTTTAGCACTTTCATTTTGCAGTTGAGCTTCTCTAATTCTGGTCATCAGTTCATTCTCAATGCTTGTGATTTCAAAGCCACAAATTTTACATGGAAAGATTTTAGATAATTGAATATCTCTGAACCTCTCAATCACATCATAATCTCTAATCATCATGCTTGATATGCTCACAGATTTACGGCTCAGTGCATCAGCTACAACATTAGCCTTGCCAGGATGATATTTCAATTCAAAATCATAGTCTTTTAGGAACTCGGTCCACCGTCGTTGTCTCATATTCAGCTCCTTTTGATCAAACAAGTATTTCAAACTCTTGTGATCGCTGAATACTGCAAATTGCATTCCATACAAGAAATGCCTCCACTGTTTCAATCCAAAAACAATTGCAGCAAGCTCAAGGTCATGGGTCGGATAATTTTCTTCATGCGGTTTCAATTGCCTTGATGCATTCGCTACCACTCGCCTATCTTGCATCAGCACACAACCCAGTCCCTTTTTAGAAGCATCGCTGTATAACTCAAATTCACCTTCCGGATCGGGAAGTACTAACACCGGAGCAGTCGTCAACTTCTCCTTAAGGCTCTGAAAGCATTCTTCACATTCCTGCGTCCAAATAAATGGAGTATCCTTCCGGGTCAAACGGGTCAATGGCAACACCATGGCCGAAAATTCTTTAATGAATCTCCGGTAATAACCAGCCAAACCCAGAAAACTTCTTATTTCCGTTACGTCTTGGGTCTCTCCCAATCAACAACTGCCTCTATCTTGCTAGGATCAACCGCCACTCCATCAGCAGAGATAACGTGACCCAGAAATTGCACTTGAGAAAGCCAAAATTCACATTTAGAAGGCTTTGCATATAACTGTTTCTCTCTGAGAATTTGCAACACAGTTCTCAAGTGACCTTCATGCTCTTCCTTACTCTTGGAATATATCAGGATATCATCAATAAACACAATCACGAATTGATCCAGAAACGGCTTAAATATGCGATTCATGTAATCCATAAACACCGCAGGAGCATTAGTGAGTCCAAATGGAATTACTTGATACTCATAATGTCCATATCTAGATCGGAAGGCAGTCTTCGGAATATCTTCCTGCCTAATTCGGATTTGATGATAACCCGACCTCAAATCAATCTTTGAGAAAACACAAGCACCCCTTAACTGATCAAGCAAATCGTCTATGCAAGGGAGAGGATACTTGTTCTTAATGGTAACCTTATTCAACTGACGGTAATCAGTGCACAATCTCATGCTACCGTCCTTCTTCTTAACAAATATGACTGGTGCTCCCCACGGGGACACACTTGGCCGGATAAACTGCTTAGCCGAAAGCTCTTCAATATGCTTCTTTAACTCGGCTAATTCCGGTGGTGACATCCTATACGGAGCCAGAGAGATAGGCCCCACACCAGGCAATAGATCAATCGTGAACTCAATCTCTCTATGAGGCGGAAGTTGTGGAATTTCATCTGGAAACACATCCACAAACTCCCTCACCACGGAAATAGTGCCAATCTCCTCATGACTTCCGCCTACTAAACCCCCCACAAAGACATATCCCAATGCCCCGGCCCTCAAAGCCTTTCTAACCTGCAACACAGATAGATATGGGGAAGAACTAGTAGCAGAATCATCAGCATCAAGCACAATCCTTTTACCACAGCAGTCTATCATAGCACAGTTCTTTGACAACCAGTCCATACCCAAGATAACTTGAAGGCTGATCATAGGTAAACAAATAAAATCCAGCACGTAATCTCGGCTTTCATATTTGAACTCAACATCTTTACACAACACGGATGTATAACACTCCTCTCCAGTAGCAGTAACCACTTTCATTGGAGGGCGAATGTCGTACATTTGCAGATTTAGCCCAACGGCCATAAAATCAGACATACAGGAGTGTGTAGCTCCTGAATCAAACAACACTTCAACATCCATACCATCAATATAAATTGTACCTTTCACTAGATTCAGAGCCTTCTCCGATTGTTGACGGTCCATGGTATATACTCTACCAACCGTCTGAGACTCTAGCATAGGTGGAACCACAGAGACAGGAATAGCAGTAGCTTGAACTGCCATAGTCCTCGCTTCGTTCTGAGGACACTTCCTGGAATAGTGACTGGATCTTCCACATTTAAAACAGATCACCTCACCGGTAGCACATGGACCTCTATGCTCCTTGCCACATCCCTTGCACTTGGGAGGAGGTCCTCTATCAACAAAATTCTTCTGAGTCCCGGGCTTTTTGAACAAGTCAAAGGGCCTATTCACATTCAGCTTCTTGCCTTGCATCTTTCTGTTCTTCTAATAACCTGAGCCCGTTGCTTTATTGGAACTAGGTGTCTGGGCCTCAGAAGGCTTCTTGGTTTGGGATACCTTGTACACTTCTTCCACCTTCCTGCACTGATTTACAAATCGACTGAACTCTCGGATGTCACAATTTGACATCTTCCGAGACATCTTCTCATTAAGACCCCATTGGAACTTGGAGGTCATTTCAGCCGGAGTGGGTAAGGCTCGCCCATAGTTGGCATATTTTACCAACTCATTGAACTTACTGAAGTATTGGTCAATAGACATCGACCCTTGCTTGAGATCATTGTACTCATTCTGCTTCTGTTCCCTAGCCTCTCTAGGAAAGTAATTATCCAAGAACAATGTCTCGAACAACCTCCAGGTTATTTCCCGGCCTTCAGCTTCTAGGGGCTGTACGGTATTAGTCCACCAATCTTCCGCTTCCTCTTCCAGCATATAAACAGAGTAGGCCAACTTCATTGCATCAGGGCATCTCATCACCCTGAATATTTTCTCCATCGCTTGGAGCCATTTTGCAGCCGCCATTGGCTCATAACCTCCCTTAAAAGAAGGAGGTTTGTGTTTTTGGAAAGCCATCAATCTTCTTTCCTCCACTTCATGGTCACCGACATTCTCCACTCGAGGTTGACGAACCTCGGTGTGATGACTACGACTTCCAGAATGGTGACTACCCTCACCTTCATTGTTACCCACTACACCCTCTTCTTGTGAAGGAGGTGGAGAAGGCGTAGCAGTGTGAGGAGGAGGAGTGGGTTTCCGGTTCACGGGCCTAGGACCCCTCAACGTCCTCAACTCAGTCATCATCGCGGCCATAGCAGTCCGCGAGTCTTCATTTGTTTTCATTAGATTTTCATTGGCTTGCCTGCTAGCAGCCAACTCCCTCTGAACGGCTGCAAGAGCTTCAGCCACGGGATCAGGTTGTACGCCCGTTGCCCCACGGCCACTTCTAGGCCTCACAAGAGCAACCAAAACAGGTTCTGGCTGAGCATTGGTGTTTGATGGTCCGGGGTTGTTTCGGTGCCTCGTCATGTCACTACACATGTTACACAAAGAAGTGAGTTGATCAGGCCCACACTTAGTGATCACAAATACTACAATCATACAGAGTACTAAAACAACTATAAAGCATCAAACACTAAGCATACTCAACAATAGCTAACAGTTATTCCCGACAAAACTGCTCTGATACCATAAAATGTAACACCCCGTTCTAGAACCGGTTTGTTAACATCGCATTATGATATTAGGCGCAGTTACAATCACATTGGCTCAATTAAAAATCCGGATATATTTTTCTTTTTAAAATGACGCCGAATTTAAAATATCCAATTGCGTGATCATAACCATATTACCTTGCGGAATCAGATAAACCAAGCTTAACATCATGTTCTTATTCCATTTTTAAACCATTAATTTACTTCTTATTTATTTCACAACTTCTACTATATTGTAGATCTCTTCGTTAGCTACGCGTGGGTTCAAACCGCGCTCAAATCGGAGCACTGTAGCCCAAGTTATGGGTTTTCTACGAAACGAGCGCGTGAATCCTGCTGATCCCGGCGCAACCGGCGCCAGCTGAGGCGTGACGGGCGCCAGCGAAACAGAAGCTCCCGATTGAAATGGCGCTGGAGGCGCCAAGGTTGGCGCCAAGTGCGCCAGATGAGGTTTTCCCACTGTGTCTTGGCGCGATTTGCGCCAACAACGGCGCCAAGTGCGCCAAAGTTCTGAAGGTTTCACCAAGTCCTAGTATTTTACCTCTAACTAGAGTTATACTTGTCCAAATTACACACTATTGGTCTCTATGGAAAGCTAAGAAAATATCTACAACTTCCATACATACACCACGGTCCAAATCTATCATATAAATTCCTCTCCATAATTGGTTCTTAGTTCTTGCATAATACAAACACATCTAAAGGGACATACATGCCCTTTTCCTCATGGCTTGTACTAAAATTTGAGCAGCATAACCCTTGTTTTCTCAACAATTCCCAATTTAGAACTAGGTACCTAATATGATTTCTCAGCCCAACCAATTCAATAACTCAATACATAAAAGCATGCATATATTGAATTTCAAGTAGGCATCATTTACAGTACATATTCATTACAAATCATGGAACTTAGCTTACAAAACACTATGATCATTCCCTTGGCTCCCATCAACAAAAGAGATGACCAAAGGCATGAGCATAGGCTAAGTCCATTCCAATATACAATTCATAAATCTATCATTGCCTATTAATTACAATTCTATACATGTGAGCTACAAAACAACATGTATAATCTCAAAAATTGCAACACTTCATGCATATGCTAATCCAGATACGGCCACTTGCCACTGGTGGCTCCTACAGCATCCTTACCTGAAAGGGGGTCCCCACAACACGGGGTGAGATATACGAATATATCCAGTAAACCAGAGGTCCTTGGAGCATCTCTCCACCCCACAGTTCCATATCAGTGTAATAGCAATAACAATAATAATGCAGTAAATACATATCCATGCAAAGAGCAATAACATCTCCAGGAGAAATCCCTCGAGCTCTCAAGCTGTCCTAAGGAAACTCAGATGCAAATAGTCCTATTGGCCAGCTAACTACCAAGTATGATTTACGCATCGTCATGCAACGTACCAACATAGGGAAACACCATCCTATGCCACACCAAATGCATACACATACGTATAACAAAGCATTACACTATTTTATTACATTTATATACACAATCACAACCTCTACCCTTTCAGGGCTTGGTGGAACAGTCAAAGAAATTACACCCAAGGTCCGAAGGCTTACCTCAATGCTTCAGTCGACCTTTGTTCTTCACCAACAGTTTCAGCAATCAACTTTTACAAACATACACCTATACAAGGGTAATGCAATTAACATATTGCATTCAAGGATAACTCATCATCATCAATCCAAGCTATCCTATTCATACCACAACACAAGGATGAACTTACCTATTTCAAGGACTAATCCATCTCTATTGCTTGCTCCAAAGGTTGGTCAATTAAGGTTGATCCAATTGCCTCAATCCTAGACAACACAAGGATACAATCAATGACCAACCAAACAATGGTTCAACAATGCAAGAAAACTCAAACAATGTGAGTGTGACAAAAAAAAATTAAGTATAAATATTTTTTTCGTTAATATATTCTCTCTTTTGACAGAGTATACAAATGAAATTGAATACAAGAAAAAAGACTCGAATAATGCGCAAGCAGAGACTATTCCCTCAAAGGAATAGGATTAAAAACCCTAATGAATTGGGTTTTGGAGGAAGCCTTGTCCCATTTTTGTGGTATATGACTCATAATGCTGTGGCAAATGTATAGAAAAAGAAATGATTGTTTAAGTTATTTTCAGTGACTTTAATGATGCTGTTTGGGGGTTGTTAAAAAATTGTAATAATAAATATTTATATATTCTTAAAATATATTAAAATTATAAAAAAAAATTATTTAACTTTAAAAATATATCATTTTGAATTCTAGATAAATTATTTCTATTGACCAAGAATAGTGAAAGAGCATACAAGAATACTGAGTATATCTAGTTGTTAATAGGGGTGTCCAAAAAACTTGATTCAGTTGTCATGCCTTTGATCCGATCTATAAATATCTATTTCTTTTTAACTAGATTTGAACATTGATTCGTTTATATTTAGGTCAATTTTAAATTTAACTTATTTTAATAATTGATTCGTTGACTCAAAATTTGAGCCAAACTCATGTTGAAAAAAGAAAACCAAAAATCATGCATGGTTCCAGAAGGACACCTTGTCTGAACGATTTTTATGATCGACACATCCATAGGTTCCATGTCTAGATTATTGTAGGAAGTACAAGTTGGGTGGCACTGACATATGCATAAATATACTGCATTTTAAAAATGATACAAAAGAAAAAAAAGTCTTTGCTTCACTTCTTGATCAGATAGGTAACTTTGAAACTGATACAGAAACGGTAATAGGAGTAAGGAAAAACAAGAAAAGAAAAATAATCAAAATCATATCTGGGATTTGGGTTGCTTGAGAAACTGATTAGACCAAAAATTGACAAAACAAATAAATAATTATATTACATGAGCTTAAAAATCAAATCAATAACTATATAAAAAAATTAAAAACAAGTTTTAAAACCAAATCAGAAACGAGTCAGGTCAGATTTGACCCAATTTTGAAATCAAGTCAGACCCATTTCAGAAATTAAGTCAGGTCAGATCTGATCCAATTCAGAACTAGTTCAAAAAAATTTAAAACAGATCAGATCTGACTTGGATCAAATTAAACTGGGTCGGATCAAAATACCTGACCTATAAAATTAAATCGGGTCGGGTATAAAAAAATCGACCAGACATGTCTCATGCACAATTGTTTACTTGTTATTATGGCCTCCATGAAATTGATGAGGGGCCACTATACAACAATGTCAGAATCACAAATTATAAGTATATTTGATTGTATTTTTTTTCTCAAAACTATTTTATAAAAGCTAATGAAAGAAACTCTATATTTTTTGTTTTGAAAATTAAAAGTTAAAATACAAAATAAAAATAATTAAGATATGTTCTTTAAATTTAATTAAAAATAAAAAAAATAGTTATAATTTTTAATTTTTTTTATAAAATAGTTATTTTTAATTTAAAAACAAAAAAAATATTTTTAAAAATAATATTCAACCTTGTTTGATTCCATATAGTCACCTCTATTCTATACACTATACCCCTGCATACACGCAAATATATAGGTTAGCAAAATAGCCAATTTGGCTCGACCCGGCCCAACCCGCATTCAACCCAAAAAAAAAAGTTTGGTTATAATTGACTCGAAAAAAAATGAGATAGAAAACCCAACTCAACTTGACCCGACCCAGATTAGTGTTGGCTCGCAGGATGGCTTAAAAAATAGCTCGTGAGTTGGCTCAAAAAAGTGGCTCGCGGGTTAGCTCGAAAATAATGGGTTGTTGCGGAGCTAGTGTCATCTCTTCTTCAACAATCTTTGTGTAAGAATCACCAATGATGATGGAAAAGATAGTAGCTACTAAAAAATGAAATTATTGTCATTGAAACACTCATGGTAAAGATTTTAACAAATATTAACTAATAAAACACAGTCAACAAATTAAGAGATCCCAACATATTGTTCATAGGATAAATGAGTAGACAAACAAATTCAAATTGTCCTATGAGAGTCTCCCATGGCCAAACTAGCTAAAAGAGTCACTTCATACTCATCATCATAACTCGAAACAACAAACATAACAATATCAAAAACTTAACATCAAAATTCAAAAGTACATCATCATCATCAGATCATCTGCAAAGTTTCATAACCATTAGTTCCTCGTGAAGTAGAGTAACCTAATATATGGGAAATACCATCATCGTCATCATTTACAAAACACAAACCAAAAATGTAAATAATCAATTTAGATTACAATGACAAATGAAATGAAATTTTAATTTCTTTGAAAATAAATAAATCACCATTGGTAATAAAATCACCCAACCAATTGCGGGTACATACCAAAGCTTCAACATTATTTACAACAACTTATTTTTATATTTGTTAAGCACATGTGATCTAATGCTAAAAGCATATTCCGATGCCACAATGATAATAGGAATCTTTAATAAGTCACGAACCATTAATGATAGATCCGAAAAATGACAACTATTATCCTTCCATCATTGCAATGTATCTAAACTATTACAATTGTCAATAACCAATATAGGCTCCTCTAAATAAACATCAAGTTCAAATTTTTCAGCATTTATTGCTAGGTGTTGATTGTGCAATCTCAATTCCTATTATATTTGAGAAGTGAAAAAAATATGATAATTGAAGCAAGATAAAAAAATATTAAAGCTTAAAAAAAATAAATTTGATATAAAATAATTAAAATTGCTAAATATAAACTTACATCAAAGATCTCATCATTCCATCCTCTCATTTTCATTGACACTTGACTTGAAGAGTGAGTGTTATCTTGACTTTGATCAGTAGTAGTTGATGCATTATTGTTTACATAATTCTCAAAGAGCTTATACACGTTTACCTTTATATATTCCATCTTTTGATCATGTGTATAAGCATCAATATTTTTATGACAAAAAGGCAATGTAGTAAAACTTAATGCGAGGATCAAGAACAACTCCTAGTCAAAGCACATCACTATACTCTTCCCAATATTTTTGAAACTTCTCTATCATCTTATTAGCCATGCTATTTACAACCACATTTTCATCATTACTCATACGAATGAGAACACGTCGAATTTTCCAAATTTGTAGAAAATACAAGTTAGAAGTAGGATAAGAAGTGCACAACATCAAATTAGTGATCTCACAAAATGGTTGCAAGAACCGACAAAGAATTTCCAACCTATTCCATTCTTCTTTTGAAGGAGAATACTTGTAATTTCTATCACTCAATAAGAGAATTGCTAACACACGCCCGAATTTGAGAGCACAATCAGCATTTCATAAGTGGAATTCCATCTAGTGGGTTGTTGCTACTCACGGCAAGTGCACTGATCGTACAAGTAATATATGATTAAGTAAGAGATCGTTCCCACGAGGATTACGGTTCAAGCACTAATTCACTATCGCAAACTTAGTTGGACAATCGAAAGTGTATTTGGAAACAGGATTTGAATTGCAAAATTAAAATATTAAATATTAGGCTAATTACTTGCAAGAATTAAAGACAAGAAATTAAAGGTGTGATTTAACTAATAAAATAAAAACGTAGCTAGGGGTTCGATTTCCTTTAATCTCCTTATTATGATTCGAAGTCCTTCTTTACGTTAATCGTCCTTAATATCAATCTAACCAATTCTTTCGCGTGTTATTAGAGCTCAATCCCTTGTTACCCTAAAACCTTTACAAACTTGAAAGAACCCTAGTTCCCCGGTTATTCCCCAAGAATGCAAGCATTAAGTTCAAGAATCTTAAGGTTACACAAATTCTATGTCTATCCCTAGAATCATAGCGTTTACGATGAAGTTATCAGGTATGGATCACACACCAACATCCCTATTGTCATGCATTCACCGATGATCATTATATAAGATTCAAGCCTATATAAAGCATTAAAAACAGATAACTTCATTCATGATATAAAGGAAAATTAACACAGCGAATTGTTCAAAACATAATAAATTGACTAAAATCCATCTAACCCTAACTACTTAAAGAACTAGCCGGACATAGCAAAATCAAGAACAAAAGAAAATAGAAAAGCTCCCCCAAACTCCATAAGTGATTGGTGGATCTTCAATATCTCCAGTGAACACTTGACGTTGATCCGTCTCCGCCGCTCACGAACATGAATCTGATGTTCCTCCGCGTTCCTTCAGCCTCCAAGCACCCAAAAGTTGTTTTGCAATGTAAAAGTTATGTATTTCTGGTCCCCAATGGCCCTTTTATTGGCCAAGAGTTCGTATCCTAGTAGAAAACTCGAATGGGCCTAAGTTGGGTCTGTCTGGGCGCTTAAGCCTGTTGTAGCGCGCTTAAGCGCCCTAGGACAGTGAATTTTGACTCGCGTTGCGCGCTGAAGCGCTCTGAAGGGCGCTTAAGCGCGCTCCTCGCGACAACATTTCCTTCTTGTGGCGCGCTTAAGCCCTGAGTTGGGGGCTTAAGCGCCTAAAGGCAGTAGCTATTTGTGTTTTTAGGGAGCTTAAGCTTTTGAATGGGGGCTTAAGCTCCCACTTCTAACAACTTGATAATCTTGATAAGATCTTCAAATATTTTTGTTTTGCTTTCCATCTATCCATATCTTATCTGATTTGATCTCCCTTTATCCAAATCTTCATATTTGAATCATTTGTTATCAATCCCTTTAAAAATAGCAAATATATTAATTAGTTCCAACAAACAGATAATGTTCATGATTATTAAATTAAACCCTAGTTTTTGACTTATTTAACTTGATATTTCATATTAATTTAGTCTATAAAATAAGATAAACTAAAGGTTTATCATGGGTACATCCACTATCAAAGTCGTTATAGCGTTCTCACCACCAACTTGTTCAATGCACTCCTTAAATTTAATCATTCTCGATTTTGAGCCTTTTATATATTTAAAACTCTCTCTAATCCGATATAAGGCATCAACTTGAAAAATGGTATTCTAGTATATTATAGAATTGTAAATTATATGTACAAAAGGGTTCTCTATTTATAGAGAATACACGACCTAGAATACTTGACCTAATGGGCTACGCCCAATACAACAAATAACAAATAAATAAATAATAATATTTACAACAATTTACAACACTCCCCCTCAAGCTGAGGAATAGATATTTATCATTCCCAGCTTGCTAGTAAGTTCTTGAAATTTGTCTGAAGGAAGCCCCTTTGTTAATAGATTAGCTAATTGACGCTCAGTGGGAATGTATGGAGTGGTAATCAACCCGCTATCAAGTTTCTCTTTGATGAAATGGCGGTGGACCTCAATATGTTTAGTCCGATCATGTTGAACTGGATTATGAGCTATACAAATAGCGGACTTATTATCACATAGCAACTTCATAGGTCCGTCACATTTTATTTTGAGATCATCAAGTACAATTTTCAGCCGCAGTAACTCACAAATGCCTTGAGCCATAGCTCGAAATTCAGCTTCTGCACTTGATCTGACAACCACATCTTGTTTCTTACTTCTCCATGTCACCAAGTTATCGCAAAGAAACATGCAATAACCAGTGGTAGAACGACGGTCAGTCACGGATCCAGCATAATCAGCATCTGTGTAGACTTCTAAAGATAGATTGCCATCACGTCGGAATAACAATCCTTTACCAGGAGTACCTTTAAGATACTGAAGAATTCTCTCTACTGCCTGCATGTGTTTTTCCTTTGGATCGTGCATAAACTGGCTGACAACACTAACAACATAAGCTAGGTCTGGTCTAGTATGGGCTAGATATATCAATTTCCCAACTAGCCGTTGATATTGTCCTTTATCAACTGGAGGACTCTCCTCTTCAAAGCCTATCTTGTGATTCTGCTCAATAGGAGTATTAGAGGGTTTACACCCGAGCTTTCCTGCTTCTTTGAGAAGATCCAAAACATATTTCCTCTGACTGATAAAAATTCATTTGCTTGAATGAGCTACTTCTATCCCTAGGAAATATCTCAGTTTCCCAAGGTCTTTGACTTCGAACTCAGAGGCAAGCCGTGTCTGCAGAATCTGTCTCTCCATAAAATCATCACCTGTGATAATAATATCATCAACATATACAAGGAGCACAGTAAGCTTCCCATTTTGGGAGTGCTTGAAGAAAAGAGTGTGATCTCCTTGACTCTGTCTGTATCCTAAGGTCATCATAACCTTAGTAAACCTTCCAAACCAAGCACGAGGTGACTGCTTCAATCCATACAAAGCATTTTTTAATCTACAAACTTTATTTTCCCCCTTCACAGAATCAAAACCAGGCGGGATTTCCATGTAGACTTCTTCTTCTAACTCACCATTGAGGAAATCATTTTTCACATCAAATTGATTTATATCCCAATTGTAATGGGCAGCAAGGGATACCAAGATTCTCACTGTATTCATCTTTGCAACTGGAGCAAAGGTTTCTTCATAATCAATGCCATAGGTTTGAGTGTAACCTTTGGCCACTAATCGAGCCTTGTATCTCTCAAGAGTGCCATCAGAATTATATTTCAGGGCATAAACCCATCTGCACCCTACTGCTTTCTTTCCGTTGGGTCTATCAATAACCTCCCATGTTTTATTTTTTTCCAAAGCATTCATCTCCTCTTGCATGGCTTGAGCCCAATTCCTATCTTTCAAGCTTCATGTACTGATTTTGGGATTGCAATAGAATCTAGTGCTGAAACAAAGCTTTTGTGCTGCACAGAAAGATTAGCAGAGGAAACAAAGTGGGAGATAGGGTATTGAGTACAAGAGCAATAGGTAAGTCATCAGAAGCAGAAGCAATGGGTAAGTCACTAGAGATATAAGAAGAAATAGACAAATCATGAGAGGAAATAATATTAGAATCAGAAACAGGAGATTCAGGAGACTCAGAAGAAATAGGAGATTCAGGACTTACCAGTGGTTCAGACGATTGAGGTTGCTGGTGAGACAGTATGGGTTGTTTCCTCCTCTGATATACCAATTCAGGTGTTAAAATTTTCTGTATCTCAGGTGTATTTGAAGGTTCTAACACACCAGGAACAGACACACTAGGAAGAGAGAAGATTGATCCAGACTCAAAGAAGGAAGGGGACGAGTCTTCTGAAGAAATGTTCTCCCCCTGACGATGAAGACCCAGGAAATAAGATTCAGATTCTTGAAAGGTGACATCCATAGAAACAAAAAAATTTCGACTTGGTGGATGATAACACTTGTACCCTTTTTTATAAGGGGTATAACCAAGGAAGACACACTTAAGAGCCCTAGGATCCAACTTACTCCGATGTTGTTTATGAACATGGACAAAGGCAACACATCCAAACACTCTTGGTGGAAGGCTCTGCAATATGGGAACAAAAGGAAAGAAGGAAGTCATGGAATGAAAAGGACTGATGTTGTTAAGGACCCGTGAAGGCAAAAAAGTTGCAGCTAACACTGCTTCTCCCCAATAAGAACTAGGAACAGATGTCTGGAAAAGTAGTGCTCTAGCAACTTCAAGAAGGTGACGATTTTTCCTTTCAGCAACCCCGTTTTGTTGAGGGGTATCAACACATGTGAGCTCATGAATCATACCTCTGTCTGAAATGAATTGTGTCAGGCGTTGATTGACGTACTCAGTACCATTATCAGATCTGAGTCTTTTAATACCCTTACCAAACTGAGTCTCAACCATGTGATGAAACCGAATAAATATCTCTGGTACTTCAGACTTGTCTTTCATCAAGTATATCCATGTTACCCGAGTACAATCGTCAATAAAAGAAACAAACCACCTTGCACCTGAAACACTGTGCAGTTTAGAAGGGCCCCAAACATCAGAATGGATAAGAGAAAAAGGTTCCCAGCTTTTAATAGTGCTAGAAGGAAATAACTCTCGATGGTGTTTTGCAAATTCACAAACATCACAATGAAAGGTCTCAACCGACTTATTGAGAAACAGAGAGGGGAACATAGACTTCAAAAGACTAAATGGTGGATGCCCCAGACGCTTGTGATGGAGCCAAATCATAGACTCTGCAGTAGAAGGATGACGTGTCATTAATAACTGATTTTTGCCAGCATGGTCTGGAAGGAGATGATACAACCCATCTTGTTCATTAGCAACTCCAATTGTCTTCTTCGTGGTAAGATCCTGAATAACACAATGAGAAGGAAATAATATGATAGAACAATTCAAATCAGTTGTAAGTTTTTGAGTGGAGATATGATTAGTAGAAAGCTGAGGAACATAAAGAACATTTTTAAGAAATAAGGAAGGTTGAATTTGAATGTTACCAGAACCAAAAATTGATTTATGGGATCCATCAGCTACGGATATAGTATGACTACCAACAGTAGGATTATAAGAACAAAACAACTCAGTACGACAAGCCATATGATCAGTTGCACCAGAATTCAAAATCCATGAGGTTTTAAAATCAGTGCAAGAAGCAAGAAGAGATATAGAACGTGTTCTCTTACCAGATAAGATCAAAGAACTATCATGCTCGGCCATTTTTCAATAAAAAAGTTAACAACCAGCGATAAAATCAACCAAACAGAATATCAAATGACCTCTGATCAGAAAAATAAACACAAATCCAGACAGAAGACAAGGAGACGAGAAGAATGGTGGTGGTTCAGTCCAAAAACACGGCCGCACGCGCCTCCACGCGCCGGAGAAAGGAGCTACGTGTGGGATTCACTTGCCGGGAAAGGGGTGGCGCGTGAGAGCGCGTGGAGGGGCTTCTCCGGCCGAGATTTTTCTAGCGTGGTCGTCCGGTGTGTGCGCACCTGTCTGTGGGTGGTCGCGGTTGAAAAGTCGCCGGAAAGTGGTCCAAACGGTGAAGACAGATCTGATTGGAGGCGGTCAGAGGTGTTTGGGTCGTTTGTGGCGGAGGAACAGTGCGTAGATTGATAAAATAGAGAAAAAATAAGGTCAACAATGGTCCCTTTGGTCCAAAAGGTCCCCGGAAAAATTTTTCGGTGGCGGCTGATGACGGAAAGAGGCAAAGAAATTAGGGTTTTGTTAATAAAAAGAAGATAATATGCGCGGAAACAAATCCCTAAGATCGAGAGCTCTGATACCAACTTGAAAAATGGTATTCTAATATATTATAGAATTGTAATTTATATGTACAAAAGGGTTCTCTATTTATAGAGAATACATGACCTAGAATACTTGACCTAATGGGCTAAGCCCAATACAACAAATAACAAATAAATAAATAATAATATTTACAACAATTTACAACACTCCCCCTCAAGCTGAGGAATAGATATTTATCATTCCCAGCTTGCTAGTAAGTTCTTGAAATTTGTTTGAAGGAAGCCCATGTGTTAATAGATCAGCTAATTGACGCCCAGTGGGAATGTATGGAGTGGTAATCAACCCGCTATCAAGTTTCTCTTTGATGAAATGGCGGTGGACCTCAATATGTTTAGTCCGATCATGTTGAACTGGATTATGAGCTATACAAATAGCGGACTTATTATCACATAGCAACTTCATAGGTCCCTCACATTTTATTTTGAGATCATCAAGTACAATTTTCAGCCACAGTAACTCACAAATGCCTTGAGCCATAGCTCGAAATTCAGCTTCTGCATTTGATCTGGCAACCACATCTTGTTTCTTACTTCTCCATGTCACCAAGTTACCGCAAATAAACATGCAATAACCAGTGGTAGAACGACGGTCAGTCACGGATCCAGCATAATCAGCATCTGTGTAGACTTTTAAAGATAGATTGTCATCACGTCAGAATAACAATCCTTTACCAGGAGTACCTTTAAGATACTGAAGAATGATAGAACGGAGAAAAAATAAGGTCAACAATGGTCCCCTTGGTCCAAAAGGTCCCCGGAAAAATTTTTCGGTGGCGGCTGATGACGGCAAGAGGCAAAGAAATTAGGGTTTTGTTAATAAAAAGAAGATAATATGCGCGGCAGCAAAGCCCTCAGATCGAGAGCTCTGATACCAACTTGAAAAATGGTATTCTAATATATTATAGAATTGTAAATTATATGTACAAAAGGGTTCTCTATTTATAGAGAATACACGACCTAGAATACTTGACCTAATGGGCTAAGCCCAATACAACAAATAACAAATAAATAAATAATAATATTTACAACAATTTGCAACATTCCCCTCAAGCTGAGGAATATATATTTATCATTCCCAGCTTGCTAGTAAGTTCTTGAAATTTGTCTGAAGGAAGCCCCTTTGTTAACAGATCAGCTAATTGACGCCCGGTGGGAATGTATGGAGTGGTAATCAACCCGCTATCAAGTTTCTCTTTGATGAAATGGCGGTCGACCTCAATATGTTTAGTCCGATCATGTTGAACTGGATTATGAGCTATACAAATAGAGGACTTATTATCACATAGCAACTTCATAGGTCCCTCACATTTTATTTTGAGATCATCAAGTACAATTTTCAGCCACAGTATCTCACAAATGCCTTGAGCCATAGCTCGAAATTCAGCTTCTGCACTTGATCTGGCAACCACATCTTGTTTCTTACTTCTCCATGTCACCAAGTTACCGCAAATAAACATGCAATAACCAGTGGTAGAACGACGGTCAGTCACGGATCCAGCATAATCAGCATCTGTGTAGACTTCTAAAGATAGATTGTCATCACGTCAGAATAACAATCCTTTACCAGGAGTACCTTTAAGATACTGAAGAATGATAGAACGGAGGAAAAATAAGGTCAACAATGGTCCTCTTGGTCCAAAAGGTCCCCGGAAAATTTTTTCGGTGGCGGCTGATGACGGCAAGAGGCAAAGAAATTAGGGTTTTGTTAATAAAAAGAAGATAATATGCGCGGCAGCAAAGCCCTCAGATCGAGAGCTCTGATACCAACTTGAAAAATGGTATTCTAATATATTATAGAATTGTAAATTATATGTACAAAAGGGTTCTCTATTTATAGAGAATACACGACCTAGAATACTTGACCTAATGGGCTAAGCCCAATACAACAAATAACAAATAAATAAATAATAATATTTACAAAAATTTACAACACTCCCCCTCAAGCGGAGGAATAGATATTTATCATTCCCAGCTTGCTAGTAAGTTCTTGAAATTTGTCTGAAGGAAGCCCCTTTGTTAATAGATCAGCTAATTGACGCCCAGTGGTAATGTATGGAGTGGTAATCAACCCGCTATCAAGTTTCTCTTTGATGAAATGGCGGTCGACCTCAATGTGTTTAGTCCGATCATGTTGAACTGGATTATGAGCTATACAAAAAGTGGACTTATTATCACATAGCAACTTCATAGGTCCCTCACATTTTATTTTGAGATCATCAAGTACAATTTTCAGCCACAGTAACTCACAAATGCCTTGAGCCATAGCTCGAAATTCAGCTTCTGCACTTGATCTGGCAACCACATCTTGTTTCTTACTTCTCCATGTCACCAAGTTACCGCAAATAAACATGCAATAACCAGTGGTAGAACGATGGTCAGTCACGGATCCAGCATAATCAGCATCTGTGTAGACTTCTAAAGATAGATTGTCATCACGTCAGAATAACAATCCTTTACCAGGAGTACCTTTAAGATACTGAAGAATGATAGAACGGAGGAAAAATAAGGTCAACAATGGTCCCCTTGGTCCAAAAGGTCCCCGGAAAAAATTTTCGGTGGCGGCTGATGACGGCAAGAGGCAAAGAAATTAGGGTTTTGTTAATAAAAAGAAGATAATATGCGCGGCAGCAAAGCCCACAGATCGAGAGCTCTAATACCAACTTGAAAAATGGTATTCTAATATATTATAGAATTGTAAATTATATGTACAAAAGGGTTCTCTATTTATAGAGAATACACGACCTAGAATACTTGACCTAATGGGCTAAGCCCAATACAACAAATAACAAATAAATAAATAATAATATTTACAACAATTTACAACACTCCCCTTCAAGCTGAGGAATAGATATTTATTATTCCCAGCTTGCTAGTAAGTTCTTGAAATTTGTCTGAAGGAAGCCCCTTTGTTAATAGATTAGCTAATTGACGCCCTGTGGGAATGTATGGAGTGGTAATCAACCCGCTATCAAGTTTCTCTTTGATGAAATGGCGGTCGACCTCAATATGTTTAGTCCGATCATGTTGAACTGGATTATGAGCTATACAAATAGCGGACTTATTATCACATAGAAACTTCATAGGTCCCTCACATTTTATTTTGAGATCATCAAGTACAATTTTCAGCCACAGTAACTCACAAATGCCTTGAGCCATAGCTCGAAATTCAGCTTCTGCACTTGATCTGGCAACCACATCTTGTTTCTTACTTCTCCATGTCACCAAGTTACCGCAAATAAACATGCAATAACCAGTGGTAGAACGACGGTCAGTCACGGATCCAACATAATCAGCATCTGTGTAGACTTCTAAAGATAGATTGTCATCACGTCGGAATAACAATCTTTTACCAGGAGTACCTTTAAGATACTGAAGAATGATAGAACGGAGAAAAAATAAGGTCAACAATGGTCCCCTTGGTCCAAAAGGTCCCCGAAATTTTTTTTCGGTGGCGGCTAATGACGGCAAGAGGCAAAGAAATTAGGGTTTTGTTAATAAAAAGAAGATAATATGTGCGGCAGCAAAGCCTTCAGATCGAGAGCTCTGGTACCAACTTGAAAAATGGTATTCTAATATATTGTATAATTGTAAATTATATGTACAAATGAGTTCTCTGTTTATAGAGAATACACGACCTAGAATACTTGACCTAATGGGCTAAGCCCAATACAACAAATAACAAATAAATAAATAATAATATTTACAACAATTTACAACACATCATTTGCAACTTTTACTCCATCTTGAACAATCAAATTCAATATGTGTGCAGAACAACGCACATGAAAAAAGTTCTCATCACATAACAACAATTTTTACATATTCAGTTGGCTTCTCAAAGTACCAACCAAAGAGTTATTTGCAGATGCATTATCCAAAGTAATGGTAAAAATCTTTTTCTCTATGCATTATTCCTTTAGCAAACCAAGTATTTTATGAGTCAATTCAAATCCAATACGAGTGACAGCCAATAATCTGCCTAGTATTTGGAATTATGATAAGTCCATTGTTTCCTTGTTTTCTCTTATTAATTGCATTTTGGGGTTTGATTTTCTCATGTTGAATGAGAATTCAATTCTCATGTTGTAGAAATAAAAAGCATGTGGGACCTATGTGTTAGAAAAAATTATATGTAGGACCCATGTCAGCACGGAAATTGAAGGGTGTGTAGGAAAATTTGAATTCTCATGTTGAATGAAAATTATAAAACCCTTGCATTTTATGTCCTTTTGTGGTCTTATATATCCCCTTTCTTCTTCCCTTGAAGAAGCCTAAAAATGGTTAAGTCGAGTTTTATAGCTTCCAACCCAATCAACTTTCCAAAATTTGATTAGTGTGAGAATTTTTGAAAGTATGAAACTGGCCGCTTGAAATTTAGAATTAAGTAATCATATAGTATGTGGTTAATGGGAATAGAACATGTAGAAATGTACTTGAGACTTCTAAACACTATATATATATATATATATATATATACTCAATATTGTAAAATCAAATCTTAATTGAAGATGAAATTTCTATATATCTGAAGGAGCTATCAGCCTCGATCTTGCAAATTCTGTTAGTTGAAATTTACTTGTCCGTTTTCAGTGTGTGTACACTCCCGGCCTCCCACCTCCACATTCTTCATTATATTTTATTGAAACCGGTTTTCATAAGCAACTAAAATACTATCTTATCTCTTCATTTAATGGCACATTTATCTCGACACACACTGATAGGGACCTGCAACCTGATGGAGGAGGTGCGGACAATAATGGGGGAAAGGAGGGAGAGAGAGAGTTGAAGAAGCAAGATCAGAACTTGGAAGTATCGCTTAGAAGGGGGAACAGAGTTAAGGTGCCAGTCAAGTGGGCCAAGGATTACGTGATTGGAACACGTGGATATTAGGTGGCAATGAAATACTTATCATGCATGCTTGGGGCGGGACACATGTTATTATTGATACTTGTTAATTGGGCCAGTATCTTTAGCCCATGTAGTATTTTTCTTTTACCCGATTGGGTCAGTACCTTTTAGCCCAATTCGTGTTTTTCTTTTACGTATAATAGGAAAGAGAGGTGTGGAAAGTAGGTAGCTAATATCTGTAACAAACTTGTCTTATTGCTCAACCTTCATATCTGGAGTAATCAGCAAACTCGAATTGCTGAGTTATAATACAGTTTTTCTTCGTAATTTCTGTTAACGTTTGAATCTATGGCTTAAGGCTATCAATTTGGTGCTTTCGTTGAGAGGCAACTTCTGATCTTCACTATGGCAAAAGGAACTCGCAGCACTGTTAAGCAAACAACAATTGACGAATGCTTGAACCGATTAGCACATCATGACGATCAGTTTAATTCCCTAGGTAACCTGTTGAAGAAGATGAACATGATATTAACCTTGGTGGAAGCCAAGTTGGACCAGAACCAGAAAAATAAAAACAAAGCAGAAGGAGCATCGCACGAAGGTTTGGGTGATTTCTTTGGAGCAAATGCATTCAAGTCAGTGAAACTTACCATACCACATTTTTCTGGTGGGAATCCAGAACCATAGATCCATAAAATCTAGCAATTCTATGGGTTTCATAACCTCACTGATGTAGAGAAATTCACGTTAACTTCTTTCCACATGGATGGATCAGCGGAGGAATGGTACCATTGGATGGATCGCAATGGTAGGTTACGGACGTGGGAACAATTCTTGGTAGCATTACGCGCCAGATTTGGGCCTTCATGCTACCGTGATTTGAGAGGAGAGCTTGGTAGTTTGACTTATGTAACAGCCTGTTGTACACCGGTATTGTTAACATTAATTATGATATTAAGCGCAGTTACAATCACAGCAATTCATTTATAAAAATGCGAATAAACTTTTTCTGATTATTACGCGAGCATTTAAAACATAAAAAGCGTAATAATTAAAAGTTGAGACCGTAACCGTAAACTCTTGCAGAAGACTTATTTAAACTATTTTTATAACTTACTTTACTTATTATAAGTTACTAAGGGGTTCCCACAAACCCACTTAGCCAATTTCCGAACTTTACGTTTTTACCTATTTGGACATGTTTCACTCTTAATTTTTCTGCGACCACACCGCTCGCAACCAAACCTTCTTCTCAGATTATATATTTTTCTTACTTAATTCCCTTTTTAACAAGCTATCATACGCTCAATTCAGAGCTCATTTGCTCCGGTTATCGCCGTTTGAAGTTGGATAAGCTAATAGCCAACCAACCCCAGAAAAAGCTCCAAACCACTCACATTACTTGAATTACTGCACTCAATCCACTCATCCATTTTCTTTCAAATTTTTATTCTACAAACTAGACATCTCAAACTTCATTTTGATATATCACACGCTTAATTTGACTGAGAAACGAAGCGGGAATTAATTTCCCAAATCAGGTCCAGAACTGCCTCAGATGCAGTGGCACATGAGCAGTCCGCGTTTCTCCATTTTTTTCAGGCCGAAGATCAATCCAGATTTTTCCCAATTTTTTACACAAGATAGAGGATATCTCAAACTTCAAAATGGCGTATGGCACGTCCCTATTGGACCTCTATGGAGGGAGATATGCTCTCCCGAAGTTCGCCTAAAATCTGCCAATTCTACAAAAAATTCGCCAGAGTTTCCTTTGTTTTTCCAATAATCCCAAATTTGTAAAAGATCATTTAAGCCTCAAATTTACCTAATAATCACATTATAATACAGTAATAATCCAATGGGTGGCACACACAAGGACCAACAACGCCTTGGGGCACTTACAACCCAATCCAGTTTATAGTTATTAGGCATATAGCTCATATTAATCATCCTTAAGTAGTTGCAATCACTAACACCTTTTTCATGCATATTTTCATCATACATGTAATCATACCCTAAAATAGGCCTAAGGCCCTTCCATCATAAATAGACATGCATCAAATACGATTACCATATTGCTTTACAACTTACAACTTGAAACTTAAACTTTAACTTACATTCTTCCAATATTACAACTTAAATTCAAATGACAACATAACCAAATACATAACTACTAGACTTAGGCAAAATGACATGAACAAATATGCTAATGAAGCTCATACCACATACATATGAGATGTTCATGCCCTAAGTCTAGCCTAGGCTACACGGCCAACAAAATGCAAAATGTGAAGCACTCCACTGCTCACTCTGCGGGACTCTTGCCCGTTGCTCCGGCTCCACTGCTACCTCCTGAAATAAATGGCCCGAGACGGGGTGAGATATACGAATATATCTCAGTAACCAAGAGGTTCTGGAGAAAACTCCACCCAATGGTTCACTTCGATGCATATCAATAGAATAAAACAACCACTTTGAAAACGGGATATAGCAAGGGATTTAGAGAAATGGGGAATATAAAGATACAAACTACGACGATACGGGATGGTAACCCCAATTCCACGTACGCCCTGGGCATATATAAGCCTATGGGATCATCCAAGGTGCGTTCAAAGAAACCACAACCATGATGCCCCAACCATCCAAAACGCCAAAGACATTCCTAGTGTGCTCCTACCCGGATCACACACCATGACCCACGGTCAACTGGAACTCCCTCCTGGAGACCTATCCAGCGGAAGTCCGAAACTGCCCGAAGGCTAATAAAACTGTCTACTGGCCAGAGACTCGGTACATAAGTACCCATTGTAATAATGCATGCATGCTCATGTGTTCTATACTACTCATACACACTTCCTACCGTTGCCATCAACTGGCAAGGTGGAACAGAAAAGGGGAACAAGCCCCAGTACCAAGAGGTTACCTTAAATATTGTTTTCACAAGCTCCGCAGCAGCTTATCCCTCAACTTGGTACACAGCAGAATGCCTACACAGAGGACATTCCCAATCTCTTATAATTCAAACAATACATGCTAATTTACAATTATACATGCATTGAACCAATTACATACCTCAATCCACTTGGTCCAGGACCAAGGGTAACTCCCAGATTCAAGTTTCGGGATTCAAGTCAACGTACGGCAACCTATACAATCACGTACATCCATCAGTACGCGTCAAATAGCATCAAAACGCAAAAATCACAAAATCCTCCCCTTCCTCCTTGAAGGTTCGGCCAAACTAGTGTTAATTTGAGATTTATTTTTCTAAATTTTCTTTCTCATTTTGTTACGCCTCATTAGGTTGTCAATAGGCCAATTCAAGTGTCGGTTCGTCATTTTCGCGTCGAATTACATCAGAACGCGAAAACCGCAAAATCCCCCATTTTCTCCTTGAAGGTTCGGCCATCTATGTGTTATTTGGGGATTTATTTTTCTAAATTTTCTTTCTCATTTTATAACGCTTCCTTAGGTTGCTTAGAGGCTAGTTCAATCGTCGTTTTTCCGTTTTACGACATTTACGCATCGTTTTGCGAAATATTTCACTCTAGGTTCTTTATGCCAACTAAGCCACTTATTATTTTTGCATTGGTTCTTCCACTTGCCAACCACTACACAACCCATCTAATTACCTTTTTAACACATAATTCATCACTCAAACAATTTCCAACAACATAATTTCCATAATTTTCCTTTAAATGCCAAGTTGCAACCTATGGCAATTCTAGGATTTCCATTCACTTCTAATCACTCCACATCTCACACAACCACATTATATCATCATATAATCATACCACAATTCATCAAACAATTCCTCACACAAAATTCCAAAGTCCCAAATTCATGACCTCAAATTCACTAAGTTAAAATCATCATATTTCACCTAAAATTTTCATTGCATTTCTAGCATTAATACATCATTCTAAGGCATTATCATCTAATACACATTTTTCAATTGAGCTCTCTAACACAACACATCATACAATTAAGCTCTAGGGTTCATAATATCAATCTCATGAATCAACCATCAAAATGGTGAGGAAACTTACCCAAATGCTAGGCAATAGACTCCTCCTAATCATACTCCACCATTGGAGCATTTGAAAACTCCATGAACACCCAAACTTCAATGTGAGCCGCGGCCTTTGAGGGGGAAGATCTCAAAATCCTCTCACTTTCACGGCTCAACAAGGCCACCAATGGCTTTGGAAGACAATTTCCAACAAATTTCAAGTTAAACTTTGTTGGATTTGGTTAGGATTTGAGTGATTAAAGGGGAGAAGAAAATTTTTGCATGGAGAGGGGTGGGGAAGGCTGCTGGCTCGGATTTGGGAGAGAGAGGGGAGTGGGAAGATGATGAATAGTGATAGGATGAGGTGGACTTAAGTGATTTTAAGTGGGGTGTGTCCCACGCCACCTCACGCGATTCAAAACGCGTCAAAACTCTCACTAAACGTCCGTAAATTCAAAGCCTATTTAGAAACTCTAATTTTTAACATTAACTATTCCATTTTAATTAGGCTTGATCAAATGAATTCAGAGTCCTCCATTCGTTCGGAGAAAACACTGTTTTAAGCTATTGCGCGCCCCGTTGGCACGCTTCCCCAAAATGACTTACTTTCATCAAATTTTATCAACAATCATATTTCCTAACTCATTAGATCGTTTGTAACTCATATTTGAAACCTAGAGCTCAAAATTCAACTGGCACGTTTTACGGTGCAATCGTAACGCGGTATTTTTACCCGCGAAAATCACTATTCACTGATTTTTCTCAAACTTGCCTATCCACTCAATTTTTCGTTCTGAACCCATTTCCAGGGTTTTTTTTTACCATATGAGACCTTCTACTCAATTTTTATCTTCCTAGGGTTGCGTGTTGGCTAATTACCGTTTTGACCTTCTACTCAAATTTCAAGTTAAACTTTGTTGGCTTAAATACTTAATTTAAAATTGTGAGGTGTTATAACTTAAGTTGCGACAGTTACTGAGTATCAAACTCAGTTTGAGAAATTGGCTAACCAAGTGATCGGAATCGACGATGTCAGCCTTCAAAGCTACTTCGAATCTGGTCTGAAACCTGAAATACGTAAATAGGTCCGTATGCATTTACCTGCAACTTTAGAACAAGCCATTGATTTAGCCAAGTTAATAGAAGACAAAATTAATGATAAAAGTAGTGTGAGATCATATTACAACAAAAACCACCTTGGGCCTAGTGGTAATCAACCTGCACTCTTACCAGAACCCCAAAAGTCTAATGCTATGGGAACAGTGACAAAAAAGGAAAACATTCCTATCAAAAGGCTATCAACAACAGAAATGACAAAAAAGAGGGAGAAGGGGTTGTGCTACTACTGAGATGAGAAATTTAACAGGAACCATATATGCAAAGGGAAAATGTTCATTCTGATGGTACATAATAAAGGAGATGACACCTTGGAGACAGACATGCATGAACTGGAGCTGGAGCATGAAGTTAGTAATGAAAAAATAGGGGGAGAAGACAATTACATGCCTGAGATCAGCTGGCATGCCATGGCTGGTCAACACTCCACTAGTACCTTACGGTTTAAGGGCAAGATCAACAATACAGCAGTTCAAATCTTGGTAGATAGGGGTTCAACTCATAATTTTATACAGGAGCGTCTGGTGAATTTTTTGGGCTTGGAAACTAAACCAACCCAGAAATTTCAAGTATTGGTAGGCAATAGAGAGGTGATGAATTTCTTGGGAGTATGTTCGCTTGTTCCTCTAGAAATACAAGGTCATGTGTTTTGTCCTGACTTGTATGTATAGCCTATTCAAGGAGCTGAGGTCGTTTTGGGTGTACAATGGCTATCTAAATGGGGAGATGTTACCATCAACTATAAGCAATTAGTGATGAAGTTTGAGAAGGACAGCCAAGGAGTGGAAATCCAAGGGGAGTCCAATGTAACTATGGAGGCAATTCAACTGAACCAATTGCACAGGTTGACCTCGTCACACTCAGTTGCTTGTATGTACCAATTACAGACAATAGAACACACCATGGAGAATCACCATCCTGAAGCCAAGGATTTGGATGTTCGAGTGCAATAGGTCCTGCATGACTTTGCAGATATTTTTGAGAAGCCTTCGAGCTTACCCCCTTTTCGCGAAGAGGACCACCGCATACACCTTGAACCTGCAACCACAACAGTTAATGTTAGACCATATCGGTACCCACATTTTCAAAAATCAGAGATAGAAAAAATGGTAAAAGAGATGCTAGAAACGGGAGTGATCCGACACAACCTTAGTCCATTCTCGTCCCCTGTCCTGCTTGTCAAGAAGAAGGATGGGACCTGGAGGTTCTGTGTAGACTATAGAGCTCTCAATCAAATACTTGTAAGCATGTGATTTGTAAGCATATGACACCATTGATCTTTTTTGATCTAACGACTCTGAGATGAGGTGTCAAACTTTAAATTTGACACGGCTATCAAATGATCCTACCCCCATATATATATATATATATATTGTTAGAATGTTAGATATGATATGATTAGATTCGATTAGATATGATTGGATTCTGTCTTATCCGTAAATAGTCTGACTGTATTCTGACTGTATTAGGATTAGGTTTGGATTAGGTTTGGGCCTTACACTTAAGCCCATTAGGGTCTCTATATATTGTAACTCCTTGACACAGATCAATACACAACGTATTCTTTTACATTTAACTTGGTATCAGAGCTCTTTCGTTCTAGGAACCCTCGCTTCCGCTCAGAAACCTTGTTTTTTGCTTTAAAAAACCTAAGCCCACTGCTTAGGAGTCCTCTTTATTGTCGTGCGTCCTTCCGGCAAGCCTTCTAGGGCTGTAAACAGCCTTTGAGTGATTTTTCCAAACGCGTCAGCACCTCCGACGGCCACCGGAACCACCGCCCGCCGTCAGAATCACTGTTCAGGCAACCGGAGACTTTTTCCGGCGAATTTTCCGACCAAACTTCACGCGATCAGGACCCTTTATTCCCGGCGACCAGGTCTGTGGTGGTCCGGTCAGCAACGCATCTCCCACGCGCCGTCACGCGCCACCTGTCTTCACTGCGCGTGGGCTTCACGCGCCACCTTCTGCCGGCGCGTGAGCACTATTCCGGCGGCTTTTCCGGCGGCTTTTTCCGGCCGGTCTTGGATAGAGAAGCTCGCCTTCTCCTCCCCTTTCTGGATCTGTGATTGTTTCTCTGTGGGTCTGACCTTAGACGCGTGGTTCTTCTTGATTGGATATCGTTTGCCTTCGTTTACGGCTTTTATATTTTATCTTTAAATGGCAGCAGCATCTCCTGATCTCTCGGAGGTTAACTCTCCTTCTATTGTTGCAAATATAGCTCAGTCAGACAAAGCATCATTTGGTTCAGGTTCGGACTGTGCTGCACTCCGAACCCCTCTCAGGAAGGCTTCTCCTCAGTCTCAGCCTTATACTGGTAATCCCGTTGCTTGTGTTTCTCATTCTACATCACTTGGCACTTGGATATTTGACTCCGGTGCTACCGATCATCTCTGTGGTAATAAGGAACTCTTTACATCTCTTACTTATTCTAATCATTTACCATCTTTTACCCTTGCGGATGGAACCAAAGCCCCAGTTTGTGGGATTGGACAAGCTCGTCCGACCTCTACCTTGGCCCTGACATCTGTCTATTACATTCCTGGCATCCCTTATAACTTAATTTCTATTAGTAAGTTGATCTACTCCCTCACTTGCACCATTACTTTCTCTAACCATTCTGTTTCTGTGCAGGATCCGGGTACGGGGAAAATGATTGGAGTGGGTCGTGAGTCATGGGGGCTTTATTATCTAGATGTGCCTCGTCCTTCAGTAGCATGCTCTCTCACAGAATTTCCACAACTTATCCACAGTCACCTTGGTCATCCAAGTCTTTCAAAGTTGCAGAAAATGGTTCCTCTTTTGTCCGGTCTTCAGTCTTTAGATTGTGTGTCATGTCAACAAGGGAAGCATACACGCTTCTCTTTTGCCAGTCGAGTCAATAAACGAGCTGATGCCCCTTTCTCTCTTGTTCATTCAGATATCTGGGGTCCAAGTCGTACCTTGTCTGTCTTAGGTTTTCGGTATTTCGTTACCTTTATTGATGATTTTTCCCGTTGCACTTGGACCTATTTAATGAAAAATCGTTCTGAGTTATTTTCCATTTATAAAAAGTTTTCTACTGAGATCCATACTCAATTTGGTGTTTCTATTCGTATTCTACGTAGTGATAATGCTAAGGAATATGTTTCTATTGATTTTTCTAATTTCTTGGCCACACAAGGTACTTTACATCAAACTACTTGTCCTCACACTCCACAACAGAATGGGGTGGCTGAACGTAAAAACAGACATCTCATTGAAACTTCCCGTACCCTTCTTATTCATATGCAGGTTCCTCTTCACTTCTGGGCAGATGCTGTACTCATCTCTTGTTTTCTCATCAATCGCATGCCTTCATCTGTGCTCCACAATGACATTCCTCATAATCTATTGCTTCCAGATGTTCCTCTTTATCCTCTAACTCCACATGTCTTTGGTTGTACTTGTTTTGTTCATGATCTCACTCCTGGTAAGGATAAGTTAACATCCAAAGCCTTTCAGTGTATCTTTCTTGGTTATTCTCGTCTTCAAAAGGGTTATCGTTGTTATTCTCCCGACCTTAAGCGTTACTTAGTTTCCGCTGATGTCACTTTTCTTGATCAACAACCCTTTAATTCTATCCCATCTCAGATGTCACAGGTTGATCATGTACTTCCTGTCCCTTTTCTTGACTTGTCTTTGCCAGCTGCAGGTGCTTCTATTCCAGATGAGCAACCTATTGCTTCTATACCTGAGGACCGTCCACTTCTCACCTATCAGCGTCGCAAAACTGTGCCTCCTGTCGACTCGACTCTTGCTGACTCATCGCCCACTGCTGTTGCTTCTTCCCCTCCGGATCCTTCATCAGAGACTCTTCCCATTGCTCAAAGAAAAGGTACACGTACTACTCGTAACCCTTATCCTCTTTATACCTTTTTGAGTTATGACCGTCTTTCTTCACCTCATTTCACCTTTGTTTCTAGTCTTTCTTCTATTTCTATTCCTAAGACCACAGGTGAAGAACTTTCCCATCCAGGGTGGCGCCAAGCAATGCTTGATGAGATGACTGCACTTCATTCCAATGGCACTTGGGACCTTGTTTCTGCTCCTCCAGAGAAGTCAATAGTTGGTTGTCGCTGGGTTTTTACTGTGAAAGTTGGACCTGATGGCCATATTGATCGTCTCAAGGCACGTTTAGTTGCCAAGGGTTTTACTCAAATCTTTGGCCTTGATTATAGCGATACATTTTCTCCGGTCGCTAAGATGGCGTCAGTCCGCCTCTTTCTTGCCCTTGCTGTTGTTCGTCACTGGCCACTCTTTCAACTTGACATCAAAAATGCCTTTCTTCATGGTGATTTACAAGAAGAAGTTTACATGGAGCAACCACCTGGTTTTGTTGCTCAGGGGGAGTCTGGAAAGGTGTGTCGTCTTCGGAAATCCTTATATGGTCTCAAGCAGTCTCCTCGAGCATGGTTCAGTCGTTTCAGTTCTGCTGTTCAGGCGTTTGGCTTAATCCGCAGTAAAGTTGACCATTATGTGTTTTATAGGATTACATCTCCTGATAAGTGTATCTATTTGTTAGTCTATGTTGACGACATCATTCTCACCGGAAGTGATCAAGACGGAATTCGTCAGTTAAAACAGCATTTGTTTAGTACATTTCAAACAAAGGACCTTGGGAAGCTGCGTTACTTCTTGGGAATTGAGGTGGCGCAATCAAGACAGGGCATTTCTATCTGTCAAAGGAAATATGCCTTGGATATCCTAGAAGAAACTGGTATGTTGGGGAGTAAACCAGTTGATACACCTATGGATCCTAATGTCAAGTTATTACCCGGACAGGGGGAGCCGTTATCTGATCCTGGACGTTATCGGAGGCTAATTGGGAAGCTCAATTATCTTACTGTGACTAGGCCAGATATTTCTTTCGCTGTCAGTACGGCCAGTCAGTTCCTTGATTCCCCTTGTGATTCACATTGGGATGCTGCTGTGAGGATCCTCCGATACATCAAAGGAGCACCAGGAAATGGTTTGTTGTATTCGGATCAGGGAAATACAGAAATTTGTGGTTACTCAGATGCCGATTGGGCAGGATCACCCTCGGACAGACGCTCTACTTCTGGTTATTGTGTCTTCTTCGGAGGAAACTTAATCTCATGGAAAAGCAAGAAACAACCTGTTGTTTCCCGATCTAGTGCAGAAGCTGAGTATCGTGCAATGGCAAATACTACCTGTGAGTTGATCTGGTTAAAGCAGTTGATTCAGGAGCTTCATCTTTGTGAACAGAAACAACCCATGACACTCATCTGTGATAATCAAGCTGCGCTACATATATCCTCTAATCCTGTTTTTCATGAGAGGACCAAACATATAGAGATTGATTGTCACTTCATTCGGGAAAAGATTCAGTCAGGAGAAATCAAGACAGCTTTTGTCAACTCGTCTAATCAACTAGCAGATGTTTTCACTAAAGCTCTTAGAGGTCATCGGGTTGAATACATTTGTAACAAGCTTGGTGCTCATAATATATACGCACCAGCTTGAGGGGGAGTGTTAGAATATTAGATATGATATGATTAGATTTGATTAGATATGATTGGATTCTGTCTTATCCGTAAATAGTCTGACTGTATTCTGACTGTATTAGGATTAGGTTTGGATTAGGTTTGGGCCTTACACTTAAGCCTATTAGGGTCTCTATATATTGTAACTCCTTGACACAGATCAATACACAACGTATTCTTTTACATTTAACTTATATATATATATAGTAAAATTATTTCTGCAGCCGCTTTACGTACAACAAGGACAGATGTATGGTTATGATTCCCCACATTTAATGCTTTCATCCTTTGCATGGTTATGATTCCCCGCATTTAATACTTTCAAATATATATATATATATGGAAAATATTTGATTGCTGCACGTACAACAGCTGCAGAAATGTAAATCCTTATATATATATATTTATATATATATTTATTTATATATTTAATTCATTATATTTAATCTCAATACTTCAACTTTACCAATAAATTTGGTAAAGAATATGAAAACGTGTTGGCGGACGGGGTGTGTGTATTTGTGACATATATATTAGATGAAGAGTTTGCAAATATTTGAGTTATTATGTTTAATATTATAACAAACACTTAGCCACGCAAAGACAGATTTGTTAGACATTAAATATAAGGTGGAAAAATGTGTTCGCAGGCAGGGTGGGCTGGCCCTCCGGGCCGAGACCATTTTACCACATCTAACTGTCAATATTTTAAATTAGCATGTAATAGATTTTTATGTTTAAAAATAATAAGTTATGCTTGATTTATATTCTAAAGTCACGAATAATTTAAAAAATTAAATATAATTGTAGTGTAATTTTACTTTGGTTTTAAGTATGCATATTCAATTCTTTGGTTTTACTTTCTATGCTAGTATTACTCCACAATTCGGTATCACGACAAATTTTTTTGATTGTAAGTGTTTCAAAAGCACCGGTTAAAAAAAAAAAAAAACTCCTTATGTTTGTTTTGGATAAAAATTAAAATAATCATTAAATATTTTTAATTTTCAAAAAAATGAATATTTCCTTACTGTATTTTAGTCACTGATATTCTTTTATTATACTTAATTAAAATATTAAAGAAGTAAAAAATAATAAGTTATGTGTGATTTATATTTAAAAGTCATATATAATTTTTAAAATATATATATATAATTATAATTTTAAAACAAAATATATATATTTTTTGCCTTTTACTTTTCCCCCCAATTATTTGGACATTCATAAATCATATTATAAATTGTTAAATGTATATATATATATATGTGTGTGTGTGTGTGTGTGTAACGTAAGATTTTGTTAGTAGTACTTCCTAAATTATTTCCTTTATACCTGTCGTTGCTGTACGTAAAGCGGATACATAAATGATTTTACTAATATATATATGGGAAAAAAGTTTCCGATGTTACTTTAGATAACTTTATCTAATGTTCATCGAAACGACGTCATTTTGGGGTTGAAAAATTAAAAAATTAGAGTGATAAAGAATATTATAACCCTGAAATAAATTAAAATTACAAATATACTATGATTTCCGTCCTAAAACGACGTCGTTTTGATGAACATTAGATAAAGTTATCTAAAGTAACATCAGAAAAAACAAACCCTATATATATATATATATATATATATATATATATATATATATATATACTTTTTTTTCCCTACAAAAACATTAAATGGTGAGTTCTTTTCCCATTTATCAAGTTAAAGATTCCAATTTAAAAAGTTTGTTTTTTAAATATTAAGTATTTTCCCACCCAATAGACATAATAACAAATATTATTAATCGGCTTAACAATTTTCCATACTGAAAGTAGTGGGAAACATGCATAGAAGTAGGGGTGTTCGCGGTCTGGATTGGATCGGTTTTGGAAGCAAAAATCATCTGATCCAATCCTTTCGGTTTGATCATATAATCATCTATTCGGTTTGGATTTTTTTCAAATCTGATCCGATCCAATCCAATTTTTTCGGTTTGAATTGGATCGGTTTTCGGTTTTTTGAAAATCCCAAAATTTATTTCTTGATTATTGTGCAAATTACATCTTTGTATATATTGGCTTTGTAATTTTATTTTATTTTTAAATACAAAAGCATTAGTAAACTATAATATAATTCTTTTTTGGGCAATGAGATATGAAGGTTTACAAAGATAAAATTTTATTGATGAGATGTGACTAGATTTTTTCTTGGGTTTAGTTGATGGATTAATGGGTCTTGGGTTTAGAAATTTTTGGGCTATGATTAGGGAAAAAACCAAGTAGGTAGAGGGGAATTAATATATTGGATCGGTTTGGATTGTATTGGTTTTCATCAACCCATTCAAAAACCGATCTAATCCAATTAAAATTTGCGGTTTTTTTTCGATTTTCGGTTTATTCGGTTATCGGTTTTTCGGTTCGGTTACTGCGGTTTGAATCGATTTGGATCGGTTGATGAACACCCCTACATAGAAGCTTGTGTATATTCTCCAAGTAATAGACTCTAGTTATTCATTCATTCACGATATAGAAAATTGCGTTAATTGCACTATTACATCAAAAGAATGAAAGTTTAATTTTTTTCGTATATATTAAATCAAAATTTACCTTTTTATAGTGATTAAATTTTTATAATTTGTTTTTTACAGAATGATTTATTTTTTTTAGTTTTTATTTAATTTTAAATTTATTATTTAAGTTATTTTGTATTAATTTTATATATTTTTAAAAAATTAATTTTTTTATCTTTTAATTAATAATATTTATATTTTTTTATATTGAATATACATATATATTTAAAACGTGCTGCAACATATATATTCTTAATTTTCTCTTTCGTGCTGCAATAATGTTGTATTAAGATTTTAAAAAAATGCCCAAAATTTTGTTTAGAGAAGATTTCTATTTTTGTGTTACTTTTTTAATTTATTTTCTTTTAAAATATAAATATGACATTTCTTATTTTTTATTTAAATTTCAAATTTAAATTAGTTTTAATCGACTATACATATGTTTTTATAATTTAATTTTTTTCATTTAATCTATAATCTATAATATTAAATTTATATTTATTATATATAACTTTTTTTCTCACTACAGAAACATTGAATACTGAACTGTTTAGCCACCTATCAAGTTTAAAATTCAAATATAAAAAGATTAAATTTTAAATATTAATTTTTTTTCACCCAATAGGTATAATAATAAATATTATTAAGCGTGCCCTAGCCATGCAAAAATCTGTCGTTCGCAGCCTTGCATCAGAGGAGGAAGTGGATAATTTGAGAAGAAGTACAAAAAAATATAAGGGAGGGGATGATGTTTTCTCAAACGAGCACTCGTTAGTTCAGAGAGACGAAACCTGGATGGATGATCAAGCTAGTTTCAAGGAGATCCTGATGGGGAATAATGGTGAATGTATGTCTGAAGAAGAACCTAATCTTGAAGATGATGATGACTGAAGGCGATCCAGAGGGGAAAAAAGAAGAGCAACATAATATGGATGAACAAACTTTAAGTTATCAAATGATTTTTTAAGAAAAAGGCATGGAAAAAAAGCTTTTGGGTAATTGTTAAACTTTTGGGTAAAAAGCTTTCGGTTAATTTCATGAAAAAAAGGCTTGAGAACATGTGGGCTCGAGAAGGAAAAATATTTGTGACAAATGTTGAAAATGATTATTTCTTCGTAAGGTTTGAGAAAAAGAATGATATGCAATTCGCTTTATTAGCTGGTCCAAGGATAATTTTCGATCATTATTTAGCCATCCGCAGGTGGGAACCAGATTTTCATGCACTTGAGGCTTTCATTGGACAAATTACTACTTGGGTAAGATTACCTGGGTTTCCAATAGAATACGTCAACACACCGTTAATGAAGAGCATTGGCAACTGGATAGGGTCATTCATCAAGTTGGACGCTGCTACAACGAATCTAGCAAGGGGTAAGTTTGTAAGGATCTGTGTTGAGTTAGATCTCAGTCAACCTTTGAAGTCTGAATGTTATATAGAAGGGAAATACAAACAGGTTGAGTACGAAGGGTTACATCTAGTATGCTTTGGGTGTGGTATGTATGGCTACAACTCTGACGCATGCCTAAGTGCAACAAAACTAGATCAAAGCGTGTGTATAATTGGGTGAATGAGAATAGGGAAATAGAAGCTTGTTCATCCAGTTTTGGCCATTGGATGGTTGTTTCGAGAACTAAAAAAAGGGGAAAACCAGATTGGTAGAGGGGGTGCAATTCCAAGTAAGGAGGATAAACAGGATCAAAAGAAGATATCTGAGATTAAGATACTGAGTCATACAAAGCAAGATGATTTTAATGAGGATAACTCTATCTATAAGGGGATGGAGGAGGAAACTTTGAAGCAAGATGAGAAAGTTCAGATCACCAAATATGATAGAGTTATAGAAACTACTAGCAAAGATAAAGTGCAACTGGTTGAAACAGAAAATGCTTATAAGCTGGTATAGGAGGGTGCAAAGAATACTGAGGAGAAGCAGGAGAAAGTGATGAAAGACAACATAACAAGAACAAGCAGTTTGCAGAAGGAGGGTAAACAGAAAATGGGTGATAAAATTCCTAAAGAAAGTATTACTAGAGTTAATGAAAGGATTACCAATAGAGATATTCAGTTTGGTTCACATGTTGCTGGTATCCATAGCGATAAAGTATAGTTACAAGATGCCATGGTGATTGAAAAAGCTCCAAAGCCTCCTGATCCATCGTCTATTCAACCTATGGAATATCATGCTTCTGGTGAAATGATGCAATATAAAGATCAGATAACAAATGAGGAACAGACGGATTTGATGCAGGTGCAATTCCAACCTGCAAAATTATCAAATGGTATTTAATGTCTTTGCTCATTAATTTGGAACTCTAGAGGAGCAGCCAAAGCGAAGCCTGGTCGTTCTCTTAGGCTTTGTTTGGGAGTTTGGAGGGGAAGGAAAGGAAGGGGATCCAAGGGGGAGGGAGAGGAAGGAAGGGAAGGAAATTGCAGGTTATTCCCTTCCCTTGTTTAGGAGTTAAAAAAATGGTAAGGGAGAAAAATAGAGGGCTAATGAGATAATTTTACCATTTCTAATAAAATTAAATTAAATTTAAAATTTCTAATAAAATTATTTTAGTACTTTTCACAATACTAAAAAAGATCATATTTTCGATGAAATTTCTACTTTGCAAACGACAAAAATTTCATCACAAAATTATTTTTTTGTCAGAATACTTTTCGTCCAAAAGTGATGGAATTTTTCTGCGATGAAAATTTTTACAAAAATAAATTTTCTATCAAAATTTTTGACGAAATTTAATTTCCGACAAAAGTTTTAACGAAGACGATTTCCTTCATCAAATATTTTAAAACAAAAAAAAATTCTGTCAAAATTTTTTACAGAATATTTTCCTTTAAAAATTTTGATGGAAATGTGTTCTGACAAATATTTCGACGGAAATTGTTTTGTCAAAAATTTTGAGGAAAATGTTTCATTCGAAGCTTTCGATGAAATTTAGATTCTGTAGAGAATTTTGACTGAATATTTTTTTCGTCAAAATTTGTTATCGAAATATTTTTCGTCAAAAATTTTTACAAAAATATTTTTTGTCAAAATTTTTTGACAAAAATGTGTTTCGTTGAAAATTTTGATGAAATTTTTTTTATCAAAAAACTCGACGGAAATATTTTTCATCGAAAATTTTCAATGAAAATGTGTTTCGTTAAAAAAAATTAATGGAAATTTTTTTCGTTACAAAGTTTAACGAAAATTTTTCCGTGAAAACTTTCGACAAAATTTAAATTCTATAAAGAATTGTGATGAAATTTTTTTCGTCAAAAAATTATGATGGGAATGTGTTTCGTTGAAAGTTTTGATAGAAATATTTTTCGTCAAAAAATTCGATGAATATGTTTTTTTTGTGAAATATTTTGATGAAATTTTGATTCCGTAAAGAATTTTGACAAAAAAAATGTTCCGTCAAATTTTTTTACAGAAATATTTTAGTCACAAAATTTGATGGAAACATTTTTCATAAAAAAATTTGACGTAATTGTTTTACGTCGAAACTTTTCGATGGAAATGTTTTTCGTCAAAATTTTGGATGTAAATATTTTCGTTGAAAGTTTCGACGAAATTTAGATTCTATCAATAATTTTGACTAAATTTTTTTTTTCTGTAAAAAATTTATGTCAGTGATTATGACAAAATTTAGTTCCGTCTCTAATTTTGTCTTTAGATTTGATGGAAATTTTTTGACTATATGATTTTCATTAAAAATTTCATAACTATTTTTTACGAAATATTTTTCGTCGATAAATTTTGTCGGTATTTGAGACTTTTCTAATAATTTCATATTTAAAAATGATTCTCATTTATATAGTTTTCACATTTTAATGCTAAGGGTACATAAGTAATTTTTAGTATTTCCTCCCCTTAAACCCCTCAAATTGAGGGAACTTTAATTTTAAGAAGAAGGAGGATTTTGGAGGGTTTAGCAAAAATTTCCAATTTTTTCCTCTCCTTTTTTTTAAACTCACAATCGAGGGAAGAATTTACTAAAACCCTCCTTTTCATTTCCTCCACCTTCTAAAACCAACTCCTAAACAAAGCCTTAAGCTCTTAGCGGACAAACATGAAACTTGTATTGTTACTTTACTAGAAACAAGCACGCCTGGTGTTGATAGTAACAAGATTATGAAGAAACTATATTTTGATGAGGTCATTGTGGAAGAAGCTAATGGGTTGCTGGAGGTATATGGGTTTTGTGGAATTTAAAAAAAGCCAAAGTGCAGTCCATCTGTCAAGCCAGCCAATTCATTCACATGAACATCGAAGTGGAAGGTTACAAAAAAGTCATATGTACTGCTGTATATGCAAGCCCGCAAGAAGGAAATAGACATGAAATATGGGAAAATGTGTCCCATCTTAGCCAATCCATAAATGAGCCATGGATCATGGCCGGTGACTTTAGTGACATCAGATGTAGCAGTGAGAATAAGGGTGGCTCTAACCCAGATTTAGCGAAATGTAGGAGATTACAATCTTTCTTAGATAACTGTCGGGAGCCATTGGATACAAGTGGATCAATGATCAAGATCTACAAAGCACGGACTCGTGTCTTTTGAGGAAAAATGCGTGTCCGACACGTGTCGGACACGGACACGTTAGGACACGCGTCCGACACGTGGTCAACTTTTTGGGACACGTTAACTTTAGGGACACGCATGTTTGACCGTATCTGACACGTAGTCAACATATTTGGACACGTTTTGGGACACGTTTTGCATTTTTTTTGTAAAAAATAAATAAAATTACAATTAAAAAAATAAAAAATATTTAATAAAAATCAAAAATGAACCCTATCCTCTGATAATCATCTCGCGCTGGAGAGTGAGTGGAGGCTGCTGGTCGCCTGGTCCTTCTCTTCTTTCGTCGTCGGTTGTCGTTGGTCGTCGTCTCCGGTCGTTGCTTGTCGGTCGTCGTCTCCATCCAGTCGTTGGTCGTCGTCTCCGGTAAGTCTCCATTTCTAGGATGTGAAATTGGTTTATGAGTTGTTGCTTTCAAATGTTTTGTACCTTTTCTTTTTTCTTTTTGGTAAATGTTGTTTAGTGTTAATCTATCGCATAACACACAACAAATTCGTGTGGAGAATGGAACTAGTTGTTCTGTAATTATTAATCTGATGTTATATTTTGGGACAAGAAATATGTACTCGAAGCATAGAAAATATTTTGGGACAAATTCGTCGTCTCCATGTACTCGAAGCAATATGTACTCTATTATTGCTGCTACTGTAAGCTGTTACTGCATTCGGTCAAATTCTTATGCATCATATCTGAAAGGATTTAAGCATTATTGTGTTGTGTGAGTCTCTCTCTCCTCTATATCATCCTTATCCCTGAGATTTTGTATTGATTGCTTTGGTGGGTCTATTTATTTTTCTCTGCAACAAAATGGGTTATTTCTCTATTGGGTTCTGATTTGTTCTGTTGTTCTCTTCTCACCGCCAAGCTTACTCTTCCTTTTCCAACACGGTTTATATATATATTTTATATATCTCTCTTCTTCTTTTTTTCTTTTTTAAATTTTCTATATCATCTTGGGATTTGTCTTGAAGCTCTCAATTTTTCTTGTGTTCACACGTGTATTTTGCTTCTGTGAAGCTTTTCCATATTGCTCTCAATTTTGAAGTTGCTTAATCTTTTTAACTGTTGTTCTTTGTGGCCTAATAGAATCACCCCTTGATGCTTTTCTATTTTTTGCCCAATAGAAATGGCATTGGAGTGGAGTTTTCACTCTCCAAATGGTTTTTTCATGATGCTATTGTTTTGTCTTGGCATCATCCTTGTAAGTTCGATTAATGAAGAGGGTTCAAGTCTTTTGAAGTTCAAAAGTTCCCTTCTTGACCCAAAAAACAATCTTCAAAACTGGAACTCTTCTGATTTGACTCCTTGCAATTGGACTGGTGTGTATTGCACTGGTTTAATGGGGCAGGGCATTTTGTGTTGCAGTTGTTTTGCAATTTGCATACTAATTTATGTGCGGATTGAACAAATTCTTACATGTGTTTGTGGTTCAAATAGGGGACGGTTACACCTACCCAAAACATTCAATTGTTTTGCCTTGTTGCATCTGTTATATCTGTTTTATATACTAAATCAATCTCACTAATTTTATTTTTGTTTAACACATTTATAGAATTACAAGATGGATCATTCGAGTTCTGCCTCTGCCTGTCTTCACTTTCACTTGATGAGCCAGAGATAGAGGCCATGATTATTCAAGATGGAGATGAAAATAATTTAACTGTGTGTAATCATAAGTAAAATAATTTTTCTACACTCTAGACTCTTGGGATGTTCTATTTTTTTTTTAATATTTATGTTATGAAATTTAAATATTTGATTGGTTATATGACTTGTTATGGAATCTTATATGTATTAAATATAAATTATATTATATATTAAATATTTTATTTAATATCAAAACGTGTCCCAACGTGTCGGAATTTAGCATTTTTTAGAATTAACGTGTCGGCGTGTCGTGTCGTGTCGTGTCCCGTGTCCGTGTCCGTGCATCATAGATCAAGATTGAGTGTAAGACTTCTAACTCTTACACCGTTGTAAGAATATCCTGCCCCTATATATATATATGTGTGTGTGTGTGTGTGTGTGTGTGTGTGTGTGTGTGTGTGTGTGTGTGTGTGTGTGTGTGTGTGGTAAGATCATCTTACAGTGTAAGATTTTTAATCTTACACCCCCTCTGAACCGTCCAATGTACTTTAATCCAACAACCACGAATTAAATGTACTTTAGTGAGCACGTGACATCCTTTTTTATCCTAAATTCTTTCTCGCTGCACTATCCCCAGAACACATTCTCCCGCAACACACCCACCACCGCATCTCTTCCCCCTCCTCTCTGTCAGAATCTGCATCGGCCTCTTCCACCTAAATGACTAGCTCATTAAAGGGGTTCACCAAACACCTTAATTTCATCTCTTTCCACAAACACCCTGCTTCCTATGGTTTCATAGCTTCACCTTCATTCACTTGTTTGCCACGTCCTACTACATATCCTAGGTTGTGTTTCTCTCACTTTTGGCCATACTCATGTGAGTTTCTCTTCTTCTTCTTCTTCTTCTCTCACTAGCTCATTTTTTTATTGCTGACAATGAAAGTATGGTTTTGTTGACTGAACATAAATAAATTTTTTTTTTGGGGTTTTGTCATAGGGTCAGTGGTTTTTATTTCAATTGGGTTATTGACTTATTGGGGTGATGAAAAATTCTATCTTGAGGTTGATTTTGATAGAATATATTATTGGGGTGTCTCACTACCGTATGCACAAGTAATGGGTATTGATTTCTCTTACTGACGGATGAAAAATTGTATCTTTATGTTGAGTTTGGTTGGAATGTATTATGGGGGTAAAGTAATTTTATCTGAAACTGTTCTTTGCGCCACTCTGTTCCCCTGCAACTATTAGCTGACGTCACGCATTAGCACAATTTGGAAATTGTTTTTTTTTTAATAATTAAGGATAGAGATTATTATAATGTTTCATATTTTAGTGATAAACAGTTTGTTTGATTATATATCTCTGAATTGCTGATCAAGTTGTAATTTTGCTATCATGCAAACCTGAGTTTTCTGGACTAACTATTTGTACCTGTAATAATTTCTTTCTAAATGTTGTATTTGTCTCAATCACCGTGATCTTGGTACTGAGAAATATCAGTTTATTGAGCAATTACATAAGAAAAATACCAAATAGATATTGTGGTTGTTCAGTTTACATAATGTAGACATTGTTTAAAATATAATTAATCCATTTACGAGGTTGATTGACTGTTTCTTCCTTTTATACAGCATCTCGATCTGCTACATTTATGGAGGTGTTCAAAGCAATTGCTCAACAAGAACTTGCAGATCATGGCAGTACTGCTATTAGAGCTGATCAGAAGAGTTACAGTTACAAGCAACTCATCTCATCTGCACAGGCTTATGATGTCAATCCTTAACATATATGATATACATGTTCACGGCCTTTTCAATGGTTTACTGGCCCCTCTCATGGTACCACGGTTTGTGCATTTAAAATTCATATGCATACTATTTGCTATCAACATTAGTTGTTGTGATTATCAAATCATACAAAATACTGTTGTTTATAAAATTTTAATCATAGTGCAATTTAACCCTTGTTGAGATAATGGAAAAATTTGTGCAACTTGTTACAGGGAATATGCAGGAAGCTTGTAGGTACATTTTCTGCAACTGATTTAAGGGGATGCTACTTAGCCACATCGAAATTATGATTGGGAATAAGTGCAGTGGAATTCATTGAAGAAATTGCAACGAGTCCTTTGTATACAACATTCGACAAACAAAATATAGGTAATTGACAAAATTTTATTATCAAATCTGGTCAATGTTTATATTAGTTGTTACTTTAAGTTGTTGCTGTTATGATAGGATGTTATTTTGTAATATCCACATTCCTTTGTACGGTGACAAAGGATGAATAACAAAACCATTTATAATATCTCTAAAAGGGAACTTGTGACTTGCTATGTTGAATCACCTTTATATGAGGTAATTGACAAGGCAAAAAACTAGTAAGATAAAAATAATATATTAAGGAGATCAAGATCAATCTAAAATGAATATTCTAAGAATATGTACAGGCAGAGCGTGATGACTCACTTTGCACTTACAAAACTGTGACACCATATTGTTGCAAACATAGAAATCACTAAAATAAGCTCCTCGAGGGAAGAATAAGATATCCTCCTCCGCATATTACAAATAATGGACAAAAGAAGACATTCTTGATGTAAACATCCTCACAGCTGTTGAATGAAATTGGTTATCATAAAAATTGCATGAAATGGTGTTTACACTTTATACATAAATTAGAAAACATAAATTGGTTATCATACAAATTGCATAAAATGGTTGTTCACACTTCACACTTTATACATAATTTAGAAAACATAAAATCGAAAATGAATCAACTCCTTGTACTAACAACCTTGAAACTAGATGGGAGAGCCCCATTCCTAAAACAAAATCCATATATAGTGTCCTTCTTGCAGCAACAATCACCTTGTTATAGTCTTTCTCAGCCAAGAAACTAGCTAGAATAGTCTGTGAGCCATAAAATATTCGTATTAGTCTAGTATAGCAGCAATCTACCTGAACTGCAGTTACACAGAATGACCCTTCCCCTATATATATATATATATATATATATATATATATATATATATATATATAATATGACTCTACAGCTGCGGTAGAGTCATTATCTACAGACTACCACCCATTACATAAAAAAAATGAGGTGCTAATTTATCTCTGCAGAGTCATTATCTACATACTACCACCAATTACATAAAAAAAAATGAGGTGGTAATTTATCTCTGCATTGGCTGTAGAATCATAAAGCCACAGATATATATATATATATATATATATATATATATATATATATATATATATATGTGTGTGTGTGTGTGTATGTATATATATAGGATTTATCGTTTCTCAAGTCATTTGAGACGACTTTATTTTTGGCCACTAAATCATAACCGTACAAAGATGGATCAATGGTAATAAAGGAAGAGAAAAAAACGGAATCATAACCATTCGAAGGTGAATCAATTAATATAACAAAATAAATAAATAAAACGGCATAATTTTGGGATAACCGGAGATAAATATATCTCAAAATGACTTGAGAAATATTTTTCTCATATATATATACATACATATATATATATAGAGACACACACACACACATATATATATATATATATATATTAACCAATATCAATTATATTATATAAGCATTTTTAAATATAAATATATAAATTTAAAAAATGAATATTAAAAAACATTAAAATGATTCATTTATGCATAATATGTCAAATAATATTTAAAAATATATAACTTATACACATTTAATTTAAAAAATTAATAAGATTAAATTAAAAATATGATATGTATAATTATTTTAGAGTTCAATTTTTCTGCAGCTGTGGCAGAAAGATTTTTCTACCACAAACACATGTTCACCAGTGTTGGTGGATCCTCTTTTTGTTTAAAAAAAAATTGGATCTGCCAATGGATTCTGGTAAAAATATGTCTATAGCAGACAAAGTATTTATGCTGCAAAGACAGAAATATTTTTTCCATTATTTTATGAGAAGTGAAATTAAAAAATAAAACATCTTTTTAACGTATACGAGTGAATAATTAAAATTTTAATCTCGAAATATATATATTGCCACATCATCTTAAATAACGATATAAGGAACTGGAAGTGACCTTTTATATTTGGGAAAGTGTGTATCATTTTAAAGGACACAAAGTTGTGTCATTTTAAGTGAGAGAAAGAGATAAATCATGGGGGAGGGAGTGGGGAATTTTTTTTTAAAAATGTGGATTCAACCTCTTTGTGAGAGTGAAAGGATGTAAGGTGTGTCATTTAAAATGACACACCTTTTTCCATTTATATTTTCTAGAAACTTGTGTAATAAAGAACAAAAATACAATAATCAGTAGCATTCTTAAGGCATAACCTAAATGCCACACATCCCAAAAGTATTTTTCTAAACACTAAGCGAACAATAAAAAATTTCAAAGCACCATGCATTTTCAAACCTACTATAATAGGTGGCGAGTTTGGTTTGCTTATATAACACCTCACAATTTTAAATCAAGTAATTAAAATATTAAGTGAGCAATCAAGTGATGGATTAGTGAAAATCCTAAAGATTAGGCCAAAATACAAAGAAAGGGCAAAATGGTAATTAGCCAACACACAACCCTAGGAGGATAAAAATTGAATAGAAGGTCTCAGATGATAAAAATAACCCTGGAAACAGATTCAGAACGAAAAATTGAGTTGACAGGCAAGTTTCAAAAAAATCAGTGAATAGTATTTTTCGCAGGTAAAAATACCACGTTTCGATTGCACCGTAAAACGTGCCATCTGAATTTTGAGCTCTAGGTTTCAAATATGTGTTAAAAATGGTCTATTGAGTTAGGAAATATGATTGTCGATAAAATTTGATGAAAGTAAGTCATTTTGGGGAAGCGTGCCAACGGCGCGCGCAATAGCTTAAAACAGTGTTTTCTCCGAACGAAAGGAGGACTCTGAATTCATCTGATCAAGGGTAATTAAAGGAGAATAGTAAATGTTAAAAATTAGAGTTTCTAAATAAGTCTTGAATTTACGAACGTTTAGTGAAAGTTTAGACGCGTTTTAAATCGCGTGAGGTGGCGTGGGACCCACCCCACTTGAAAGTCACTTAAACATCTCATCATTCCACTATTCATCATCACCCTCCCTTCCTTTTCTCTCCCCAAACCCGAGCTCCTTCCCCCTCCCCCTTCCTCATTGTGCAAATTCTTCTTTGGACCATAACTTGGCCATTTCTCCACCAAATCACTAGATTCTTGTGTTGAAATTTGTTGGGGAGAACCTTCTAAACCCATTGGTACCCTTCTTGAGCCTTGAAATTGAGTGTGTGAGGAGATCCTTCCCTCTTTCAGCCGCGAGTTCAAGGAGGAGTTGTGTGTTCATGGAGCTTTGGAATGCTCCAATGGTGGAGTATGTGTAGGAGGAGTCCATTGCCTAGCATTTGTGTAAGTTCCACACCTTTTGATTGGTTGATTCATGAGATTGGATTATTGAACCCTAAACTTTGATTTGATGAATTTTGATGTTACAGAGCTCAATTTGAAAATGTGTATTAGATGATAATGTGTTAGAATGATGTATTAGAGCTAGAAATGCGATGAAATTTATTGGTGAAAATTGATGAATTTAACTTAGAAAAATTTGGTCATCATGACTTTGGACTTGTGAATTTTGGTGTTGAGACCTATTTTGATGAATTGTGGTATGATAATATGGTGATATAATAGGTTGTGTGAAGGTTGGAGTGATTAAAATTGAATGGAAATTCCTTGGAATGTCATAGGGCAAAACTAGAACCTTTGAGGAGAAATGAGTAAATTGATGTTGAAAAATGATTTGAATTATGTGTTGTGTGTTTATATGATGACTAGATGGGTTGTGTGGTGGTTGGCAAGTGTTAGAATAAATGAAAAAATAATAAGTGGTTTAGTTGGCATAAAGAACCTAGAGTGAAATATTTCGCAATACAATGCGTAAATGTCGTAAAATGGCGAAACGACAGTTGAAATGGCCTTATGGCAACCCAAGGATGGGTACTAAAATGAGAAAGAAAATTTAGAAAAATAAATCCCCAAATAACACATAGATGGCCGAACCTTCAAGGAGGAAGGGGGGATTTTTGCGATTTTCGCGTTCTGATGTAATTCGACGCGAAAATGGCGAAACGGCACTTGAACGAACATATTGGCAACATATTGATGCGTAATAAAATGAGAAAGAAAATTGAGAAAAATAAAATTGAAAATAAGCCTAGGATGGCCGAACCTACTAAGTGTGGGTGAGGTGATTTTGAGATTTTTGGCATTTTGACGTTATTTGACGCGTACTGATGGTTGTACATCATTGTATAGGTTGCCGTACGTCGACCTGAATCCCGAATCTTGAATCAGTGAGCTGCCCTTGGTCCGGGACCAAGAGGATTGAGGTAAGTAATTGGTTCAATGCATGTATAATTGCAAATTAGCTTGTATTGGTGGAACTATAAGTGATTGAGAATATCCTCTGTGTAGGCATTCTGCTGTGTACCGAGTTGAGGGATAAGCTGCTGCGGAGCTTGTGAAAACAATATTTAAGGTAACCTCTTGGTACTGGGGCTTGTTCCCCTTTTCTGTTTCACCTTGCCAGTTGACGGCAACGGTAGGAAGTGTGTACGAGTAGAGTAGAAAAGCATTGGCATGCATGCATATATCACAGTGGGTACTTATGTACCGAGTCTCTGGCCAGTAGACTAGTTTAGCCTGCGGGCAGTGCGGACTTCCACTGGATAGGTCTCCGAGAGGGAGTTCTAGTTGACCGAGGGTCATAGTGTGTGACCCGGATAGGAGCACACTAGGAATGTCTCAGGTGTTACGGATGGAATGGGTACCTTGGTGGTAGTGATTTGATCACACCTTGGGTGGACCCATAGGCTTGATGGAATGGGTACCTTGGTGGTAGTGATTTGATCACACCTTGGGTGGACCCATAGGCTTATATATGCCCAGGGCGTGCGTGGTATTGGTAGCTACCATCCCGCATCGTCGTATTTTGTATTCCGATATCCCCCAGTTTCTCTAAATCCCTTGCTATATCCCGTTTTCAAAGTGGTTGTTTTATTCTATTGATATGCATCGAAGTGAACCATTGGGTGGAGTTTTCTCCAGAACCTCTTGGTTACTGAGATATATTCGTATATCTCACCCCGTCTCGGGGCATTTATTTCAGGAGGTAGCAGTGGAGCCGGAGCAGCGGGCAAGAGGCCCGCAGAGTGAGCAGTGGAGTGCTTCACATTTTGCATTTTGTTGGCTGTGTGGCCTAGGCTAGACTTAGGGCATGAACATCTCATATGTATGTGGTATGAGATTCATTAGCATATTTGTTCATGCCATTTTGCCTAAGTCTAGTAGTTATGTATTTGGTTATGTTGTCATTTGTATTTAAGTTGTAATATTGGAAGAATGTAAGTTAAAGTTTAAGTTTCAAGTTGTAAGTTGTAAAGCAAATATTGTAATTGTACTTGATGCATGACATGGTATGATGGAAGGGCTTTAGGCCTATTTTAGGTTATGAGTAATTGTATGATGAATATGCATGAAATTGGATTGAGTGATTGAAACTATATATGGATTTAAAGTAAGCTATCGTTGTAATAAATATAAACTGGATTGAGTTGTAAGTGCCCCAAGACGTTGTTGGTCCTTGTGTGTGCCACCAATTGGATTATTACTGTATTATCATGTGTCTATTAGGTACATTTGAGGCTTAAATGATCTTTTACAAATTTGGGATTATTGGAAAAACAAAGGAAACTCTGGCGAATTTTCTGTAGAATTGGCAGATTTTAGGCGAACTTCGGGAGAGCATATCTCCCTCCATAGAGGTCCAATAGGGACGGGCCATACGCCATTTTGAAGGTTGAGATGTCCTCTACCTTGTGTCAACATTTGGGAAAAATCTGGGTTGTTCTTCGACCTGAAAAAAATGGAGGAACGCAGACTGCTCATGTGCCTACTACACTTGAGGCGGTTCTGGACCTGATTTTGGAAATTAATTCCCGCTTTGTTTCTCAGTCAAATTAAGCGTGTGATATATCAAAATGAATTTTGAGATGTCTAGTTTGTAGGATAAAAATTTGAGAGAAAATGGATGAGTGGATTGAGTGCAGTAATTCGAGTAATGTGAGTGGTTTGGAGCTGTTTTGTAGTTAGTTGGCTGTTTTGCTTGTCCAACTTCAAACGATGATAACCGGAGCAAATGAGCTCCGATTAAAGCTTGTGATAGCTTATTAGAAAGGGAATTTAGTAAGACAAAAACATAATCTGAAAAGAAGATCTGGTTGTGAGCGACGTGTTCGCATAAAATTTATGAGTGAAGCATGTTCAAAGAGGTAAAAACGTAAAATTGAGTAGTGGGCTAAGTGGGTTTATGGGAACCCCTTAGTAACTTGTAATAAGTAAAGTGAATTGTCAAAAGTAGTTAAATAAATATTCCGCAAAATTTTACAGTTACGGTCACAGCTTTTAATTATTACGCCTTTTATTGTTTTAAATACTCGCGTAATAATCAGAAAAAGTTTACTCGCATTTTTATAAATGAATCGTTGTGATTGTAACTGCGCTTAATATCATATTAATGTTAACAATACCGGTACATAACGGGCTGTTACATTTTATGGTATCAGAGCAGTTTTGTAAGAGAACTCTGATAATGCATTACTGTATCTTGTGTTGCATAGCTATCTGTGAACTATTTATGATTAATGTATATGTGATTCCTCAGTGTGGGTCCGATCAGCTCATTCCTTTGTGTTACATGTACAGATATCATGAGCAGGGCACGGGGTCGCCGTGGAGCTAGAGGTGCAGGTCGTTCAGTAGCACCAGATCCTATTACTGCAGTCTTGAATGCACTGCAGGAAGAGACTGCTGCTAATAGAAATATGACTGAGACGCTGATGAAAAATAATCAGGATATGATGCATGCCTTCATGAATGAGATGAGGGAGGACAGGGCTCGGCATAGGAGGGATGATTCTCCTCCATATATGGCTACGGAGACTGCTACCCGTACGCCATCTGTTACTCCTCAGCAGGAGGGGAGTGGTGCTAGTCGTCAGTCTGGCGAGGCTAGTCACCACACTACTGATCCTACTTACATCCCAGAGCCTTCTGTGGATCCTTCTGTTGCTGCTCAGTCTTCTGGGGTTACTGGGCAGGTATATGTTGTTACTAATGAGCAGAGACTCATCTCTTTTAGAAAGCACAAGCCGCCATCATTTCAGGGGTCAAGGGACCCGAAGGTAGTGACTACTTGGTTGAGAGGTATGGATAAAATCTTCCAGGTTATGGAGTGTCAGGATCCCCAGAGGTTGTTGTATTCTGTTTATATGCTCGAGGGAGATGCCCACGAGTGGTGGTACACTGCATCTCAGCCTTTCATTATTCAAGGGGAAGAGATTACATGGGCTTTATTTGAGAGACTGTTTCATGAGGAATACTTTCCCAGGGATGTCCGGGAAGCTAAACAGGGTGAGTTTGAAAAGTTGGTACAGGGTACCATGACTATTGATGCCTATGTGGCAAAGTTTAATGATTTGGTGAAATTTGCCAATTATGGGGGTGTGCTGCTGACCCCTGAGTTTCTTTCTGCTAAATTTCAGAGGGGTTTGAATGGAAAAATTGCAAAGAGGATGTCTAATACTGCTGTGAGAAACTTTGCAGATCTTGTGACTCAGTGTAAACAGGTTGAAAGTGTTTATAATAGATATCCAAAATCTGGTTCTTCGAGGACATCTGCTCCTCCCGGCAATAATAACAGAGGTGGCTACCATCAAAACAATAATAGAGGTAGGGGGTTGCAGGTAAGACAGCCCCCAGGTCAGTTTAAAAGGGGTGGTGGTCAGAGAAGTGGGTATAATGAGAGAAATTCTTCTCCTCGTTGTAATAAGTGCAAGAAGTTTCATCATGGGCCTTGTAATGTGGCCCCAAATGCTTGTTTCAAATGTGGTAAGGTTGGGCATTATGCCTACAATTGTACTAATAATACTGGGCAGGCTGCGAATCTGCAGACCTTGCCATCTGCACCTACAATTGGGCGTGTTTATACTACTAATGCACAGTAGATGGCGAAGGCGCCGAATTTGGTAAAAGGTACAATTTTCATTTCTAATATTGATTTATCTGTTTTATTTGATTCTGGAGCTACGCACTCGTTCGTGGCGGAATATGTGGCTAAGGGGTTGGGATTAAAAGTATCACGGATGATTCTCCCTATGCGTATTACCACGGCTACAGGAGAGGTTAGTGATTCCTCCTTCATTTGCAAAGAGGTCGGGTTTGTATACGAAGGCAGGGGTTACACTATTGAGTTGAAGTACCATCCTGGCAAGGCCAATATGGTGGCTGATGCTTTGAGTCAGAAATCCGTGAGTCTATCCAGCTTGACGATGGGTGACTTCGACCTCATAGATAAGTTTTGGGATCTAAAGGTGACCACCTTGTTTGGGGGTTCACTTCTCGAGATGGAGACTGTGAGAGTCAGGAATGAGCTTATGGAGAAGAACCAGGACGGTGTGTCTTGGAATGCGGAAGGGCATTGTTGTGGTGTGACCTTTTGTTCTGATGCCTGAAGATGAAAATAGAACACCAGAAGTCGTCTGGTAAGCTTCAACCTCTAGAGATTCCGGAATGGGAATAGGAGAACATTTCCATGGACTTCGTTGTGGGTTTGCCGAAGACTCAGGTTGGCTGTGACTCGATATGGGTCATTGTGGACAGATTGACAAAGTCTGCCCATTTTCTTCCAGTGAAGGTGAGCTTCACTACTAAGCAGTTGGCCAGACTTTATGTTCGCGAGCTTGTGAGGCTTCACGGGGTGCCCGAGAGTATCATCAGTGATAGGGACCCGAAGTTCACATCTCGGTTCTGGGAGGCGCTGCAGGAGGCTTTTGGTACACAGTTGAGATTGAGTACCGCCTATCACCCTCAGACTGATGGACAGACTGAGCGGACTATCCAGACCTTGGAGGACATGTTGCGTGCTTGCACGTTGGAGCAGGGCTCGACATGGGATAGGTACCTTCCATTGGTGGAGTTTTCGTATAACAACAGTTTCCATGCTAGCCTGGGCATGGCACCCTACGAGGCGCTCTACGGTAGGAGGTGTCGTACACCTGCCTGCTGGTCTGAGGTCGGGGATCGTGAGTTGTTTGGCTTGGAATTTGTCCAAGATACCACCCTGCAGATCCAGATGATCAGGAAAAAGTTGAAGCAGGCGCAGAATCGTCAGAAGAGCTACTACGATGTCAAGCATCGTCCACTGGAGTTCAGTGAGGGTGAGCACGTGTTTGTGAGACTTGCACTTGTCACCGGTGTTGGACGGGCACTCGGAGTGAGGAAGCTGAGCCCACGATTTATTGGGCCATACCAGATTCTTAGTAGAGTAGGACCTGTTGCCTACCGACTTGCCTTGCCTCCGAACCTGGCTAACATCCGCGACGTGTTTCACGTGTCTCAGCTTCGGAGGTACATAGCAGATCCGTCGCATGTGGTGCAACCGGATGATGTGGAGGTTCGGGAGAACCTAAAGACTCCCGTCGGACCACTAAAGATTCTCGATCGCGGCGAGAAGCAGCTGAGGAGCAAGATCATTCCGATGGTCAAAGTGCAGTGGATCGGAATAACTCCTGAGTGTACTTGGGAGCGTGAGGACGAGCTTCTCCGGCAGTACCCCGAGTTTCGACCAGGTATGTTTCTGATTTTGAGGTCAAAATCCTAAAAATGTGGGGTAAATGTAAGAACCCGCACCGTTAATTAAGAAATTTAATTAATAAATTATGAGAAAATAGGAAATGATTCCATAATTGACCCTAATAATTATTATGAGGCTTTAATAATTATAGTAAGTGAGTAATAATGCTGAAAGTCGCTTTTCGGAAGAAAAGTGCAGATACTGGTTCTGCTAGTCGGTATAAATGCGTGCTGAAAAAGTATCCCGAAAAATTATAATAAGAGCATGATAATTACTAGAATGATATTTTGGACTTGTAAAACGAGTTTCAAGTCCAAATAATGAGAACTGGTGCTGGAAACCGGTACTGGCTTCGAAAAGCGCGTACCGGAAAGGTGCTCAGAAAATTATAAGAAAAATATGATAATTATTGGAAAAATATGTAGTTTCAGATTCCAAAGTTTGGGATTAAAATGCTAAGCGTAGCAATTAAAGTTAATATTGTGTGTTAATTGGGTAAGTGGCTATAAATACCCTTTTAAGGGCACATAACCCTAGAAAACTGTCTCTATGCGTGGGTTTCTTGTGGTGGCTGATTAGTTTTGCTCTGTGTTGGTGCTCTCTTCCCTTGTGTGAGCCTTGTGACCTTCTACCTCCATGATACCTCTTCCTAAACACTTGGTCTTGAGGGTGTGAGTCTTGTGAGCAGAAAAGAGTCATCTTTCTGAGTTTATGAGCTGTTGTTTGTGAGGTTCTTGTTCTGAGTTGGAGAGTTTGGAGAAGAGTCATCTTGCTCTTGGTGGTTTAGAGCTCCAAGTAGCTTCCTTGGTGAAGAAAAGACTCATCTTGTTGGTCCATTTTCGTGTACCTGTAGAAATAGTACTTGGAAGGGTTGTTGGTGAGCTCCTTGGGTCATTCTTGCTGAGTTTAAGCTTGTGGTATGATCTTCAACCTTGAACTTGAGTTTAAGTGTGTAAAATTGGAACCTTGATGCATGTAAAGGTTAAAAGATGATAACTTAATGTTGGGGTTGGTCAAACACACTTAGAAATGCATGTGTAGGTGTTTAAAATCGGTAAAAACCCGACCTTGGAAGGATATCTTCACGAAATGCAGTTTCTGCATTCTGTCGAGAAGTATCCGGATATGTGCCCGAGAAGTATCCGGATATGTGAGTATCCGGATATTAGATATCCAGATATGGGATTCTGGATATCCGGATATTGAATATCCGGATATGTCCAGTGAGATATCCGGATATTGCATATCCGGATATAGTCTCGAGGAATATCCGGATATTCTGGAATTTCGTAGAACAGTAGCTGTGTTGTGTGTACAGTAGGCTATTGGGGGTTTGTGGACCCTAGATTGATGAAGTTGAACTTCTGTAATTAATGAACTAAGTCAGAATCGTTGTGATTAAGGACTTATGGCTTGGTATGGAGCCTTAAGACGTAAAACGTAAGGAAAGGCGTTGTCTTTAAGTTATATGCTTGTGGTCCATTATTATTGATATAGTATTGGTCCATAACAGATTGTGAATCTGCTGTGTTTGGACTTTGAGCTGTGGACTCTTGGCTTTGGGTGTTAGCTTGCAAGGTAAGCTTTCGTGTCCTCGGTTTAGCCATGTTGTGGTTCCACCATGTCCCATGGGGGTGTGGTTGTATGCATGCTGTGTTACATGCTTTGAATATTTGAAATGCTGTTGAGCTTTATGTGTAATGGCTTTTAATATGCATGTGTTGTTCCATCTTGACGGTAAACCTGAGTATGTAGCGTCATACAAGACGGTGATCCGGGGTGGATGCAAGTAGCGTCTTGCACTAGTGTGGCTATTTGGCGTATGTAAATCCTGCATTTCTCTGGCCAGTAGAATAGAATTGACACACATGACATGATTATCTGCTGCTTTGCACTATTTTAGAACTGATGATGATAAACTGCTTTTGAACTTATATTGCACATGTAAGTGAGCTTGGGGTGGAAGATCCTTGAGGACCCCTTGTCTTACTGAGATTTCTTGTTTAGAGATCTCACCCCACGTTTGGGGAATGCTTATTTCAGGTTCAGGTAGTATGGTGACTGATGCCTCTGGCGGCAGGAGGCCAGAGCTTAGTTGATGATATTATGCTGTTTTGCTGCCATGACTGGATATGGATGTTGTTTATGTTTTCCGCTATTTATGATTATGTTGTTATTGTTGAGACTGATGTTGGGCATGTTGCCTTATTTGAGTGAGCATGGGGATTGTCCATGACACATTATGTTAGTACCTTAGATTGGAGTTGTATAAACTGTTAGACTGTCCGGTCTACGTTGTTGTAGTTCCGTGACTAGAGTCACACTTTTATTATCTATGTTATGAGGTATTTTTCAGATAGCTGTTTATTTGCAATTACATACAGGCGATGTTTTATTAATTGATTAATAAGAAAGTTGGTAATGATAATGACATCATAATTGAAAAGAAAAAGATATTTCGCATTTTTAATTAAGCGCTGCTTAATACGATAGTATGATAACATTACCGGATATATACAGGGTGTTACACCTATCACTTTACAGTCCTAACATGTGAACCTAAAAGATTTCCACTAGCAATATATATGACTATTGAAGTCTGTTCAACGAGTTGTTCGTAATTTGTACACAGATCTAACATAATCCTCCAATGATTGTGCTTGAAACAATGAAATACAAGGCTTCCGCATCGAATAACAACATATGAAACACTGAAAAAGAAAATGTGCAAATCAAGTGACTTGGTTTCAATTAAAAAAACTCACTACAAGAAAAAAACCTAAGCATTCTCATAAAATTCTCTGAAGCAGAATCATCAATAATGTATTTTATAGGCACGTTTGTAAAACTCAACAAAATAACTAGGTGTGATGAAATTAGTGTCGAATTTTTTATGTTTGGTAGCTGTTCAAATTTTGAATCTTACCAAATCAGTTTTTAAGTCAAAACTTGTTTCAAAAGAAATCCATAACAAAGTTTAGAAACTACCCCATAATTATTTAAATCAATTGTTTCCTTTTTCTCTTCCAACTTTATTTAAATTTTAAAGACTCACACGTTTTACTAAATAACATTGAATGCTAAACTAGTTCAAGACCAAATTTCATATAACATAAGAATTATTTTAAATCAATTCAAAATTTCAAATTTATATAGATTTATGAAACTAGTTATGAAACCTAAAAATTTCTGAACCTGTCATTTAGTTCGCCATACATCCCCTAAGGTGACAAGATGATAACAAATTAGAAGCGATCTAGTACAACACTTCAGCATACAAGCTCACCATGATTCTACGGCTTACGGACCATAATAAAGCACCAAAACACATTCTATATATCTCATTTACATAAATAATAACGATAAAATAATATCCAGCGGAGTTCAATATATAAAATTAAATTGGATACTTGCCTCCTTTTAAAAAGGAGACACAACCTGAAGACGGGACTGAGAATCTCCTAGATGTTAAACAGCCATCTTCATCTCAATCTTCTGGTGAGGATCATAGCCTATGAGCTTGAAATCAGCAGCCACAAAAGAATATATATCTTTCTTCTTTGGATTTATCTTCAAAGACTGCATTGAAATTCAGGTAGTGAACAAGGAAACAAATTGTAAGGGGTGCTAAACGGTAAAAGTTTTATAGCAAACTACATTAAAGCAAATAATTTCCTTGAACATTACACATACTGGAAAAGGTTTTGGTAGGTTATGTAGCTGCCTCCCGCAAAGGCATCAGATGATTGCGGTAAACATGCGCATCCCCTATAACATGGATAAAATCACCTGGAATAAGTTCTGACAAGAAAAAAAAAAAAAAATATAACGATTGGTCAGTCTATTTTTAAATTACTTTTTTAAGCCGTATTCTTCTATAGTGATATTATCAAACCAATAAACTTATGAACCCTGAACCCACCTACACCAACCTACAATGGTGAAACAAAATTTTTTTGATAAACTTCTAAAAACAACTTTACCCAAAAAAAAAAACTATAAAATTAAAATGATGAAGAGTGCATTATATGAAAGAATACTACAATGAAAAAACAACAGAAAGATAAAGGCTTTGGCCTCTTGTACGCATAAATTTTTCATTTACTAAAAAAGAATATATAGAACTGAATCAACCTCCTCGCAAGACTGATGTCCCCAAAAAAAAAAAGATTTAAAGAGATAAACTTTCTGGGGTCAATCTTAGTTTAACCAACAAAACTAAATCAGGCTTGGGCTGAGCTCAGCACATGCACAAGACTGATTCCACCAAAAAAAATCTCAAGATTTAAGAAGATATGTACATACTACTACATATTTTTAAGTCTATAGCAAATGCTTTCATAATTTGCATACCACAAACATGAGCAATCATGCATGTCAAAAGGGCATAAGATGCAATATTAAGTGGCACGCCCAGGCCCATGTCAGCAGATCGCTGATACATTTGACATGATAACTCCCCATTTGCTACATAGAACTGCAAAAGATAAAATTAAAAATTAAAAAAAATCTTTAAAATGGAGAAAAAGAGAGAGAGACTTTTTTAAATGAGAAACTCATACTGGAGCTGCAGACCTGTGCAAACATGTGGCAGGGTGGAAGAGCCATCAATTTAAGATCAGGTAGATTCCATGCAGAGAGAACGATCCGTCGATCATCAGGATTATGCTTTATCTTGTTAATAACATCTAAAAGCTGATCAAATCCTTGGCCAGAGTAGTCAGTATGCTTGTCAGTATACCTATAAAATGCAAGACAGGGAATAAAGAACTGGGCTATGACACATAAATCTATTGACCTACTCAGAAAAAAAGTATAATCCACCTACCTGGCACCAAAGTGCCTCCACTGAAACCCATAAACAGGTCCCAAGTCACCTTCCTCCCGCTCTGTGAAACCAATACTGTAATAAAAAATGTAAAGCCAGTTAGTAATTACAAGAAGAAAAGTATACAATTTGTACTTAAAAGTTAAAACAATTGATAGTCATGCTTGCCTATCGAGGTATTCTCTGGATGCATTGCCATCCCATATATGGATGCCTTTTTCCTGGAGAACCTGTCAGTATAACATGTTTTAAGAATGAAGTTCAAAATAATCATATCTGCTCACAAAAGATTCTTTGAGAACCAAAAATTAAAACACCTCATGCAAGTTAAGTATTGTGATTAAAGTTTTAGTCCAGAACCATTTATACTTTTGACATCAAAAAAGAAAAAGTGGACAAGCAAGTGGAAATTGAGCTATCATCAAACTATCTTATATTCTATAGCATCACAAATAGATTAATTTTTTCAACCTCCAATATAAACAAAATTCCATGAACTTCCTTAGCGACCATCAAGATCTAATGTTTCTTTAAAACATTGACAGATATGAGTCAACCGCTTATGAGTTTGAAGCTGCTTACGCCTGGCTTTTAACTATTCACCAAAGAACCAAGCAAAAATGCACAAACTCTCCTCGAGCAAGTGAAACGTTTCCCAATTTTTTTACATATCATGACATTTTGTCTCAAAGCATTTAGCACAAAAGATAAATTCATTCAGTTATGTATGGATTAACAAGAATCCAATCATATTATACACATTTGATCAATAATTTCAAATTTACAGTTTCAATAAAATTTTAAAAACAAATAATACTGGGAATGTGAGTTGGCTTGGAAGCTCCTAGCTTTCCATAAGTCTACCTCTATTTAGACCTAAAATTAAATAATATAAAGTACCCCAACCTCAAGTTCCACAATATTTGCCTAAATTCAGGTTGTTCGTGACCTAACTAAGAAAGGTGAGGATTTGTATGCGTGTGGAAAAAATTAGCAAAAGATATCATTACCTCGGCATTTGTTGAGCCACTAATAAACCAAAGAAGCTCTTCAACGACCCCTCGCCAAAATACTTTCTGGGAGTCAAATGAAGAAATCAAGTCAACTTCTCTATCAAAGTGTTAAAATAGATATTCCTCTTCCCCAATAAACATCCAAAGTAGGAAACACAAAAAATAATTAAATCAAAGCAACAGGAAAAAGAAACAAAATCACATGAATGACAAGTCATTTTGCACAATAGGTTAAACACATATCTTAAACAGTAAACTCCACTACATGCCTTAGTTGTTAGAAGAGGAAAGCTTTTGCGCAGATTGAACCTCATCTGTGGAAATATAGTGATGAAGTCAGCATATAAAACACAACAACCCTCAATATACCAATAAAAGTATTACTCTACCATTGTCCCCGTCCTATCATCCTTAGTTGTACCTTCAGAAATGATTTCTTGAACCAGCCTAAGATACATGTCCTCCTCATGTCTCTCAAAAATCATATTAGGAAGAAAAGAAAATTTCTCAATCTCAAATTTAATGGAATCTGAATTATTATCCAAAGGAGGATAAGCATTCTGACTTAGGGACTCTGCTGCAGAACTCCTTACACGCACATAAGTGGTGAAAGAATAGTTGATGTTGTTTTCCACCTTAGGGAAGGATGAGTACCATGGCCAAAATATAGTAGGATCAACTGGAGGCATAAAAGTGTCACACTCAATGCTTGCTTGAATTTCTGTGATGTGGATAGCTTCACATCCAGTTGCATTGAGAGCCTCTCTGTACATGGAAATTATCAGCCATAACAGAGAAAGAGCTCAATATGAAAGGGAAGGAGTAGAAGGGAGAAAAAGAAAAGGATATACCTAAATATCTGACCGCCTCCTATGACAAATACTTTCTCAATTGACAGACAGTAAGGAGAAGCAGCTAAAAGTTCCAATGCAGAAGCCATACTTCCGCATATAACAACATTCTCTGCCATTGCAATAATGGTAATTGTAACCATGATCCGTATGGCCTTAGTAACTTGCCAAGGAAAATAACTGAAGCAGCACTCTATAGCAGACAAGTATATTATGATGGGACTACGATGAAAGTACCTGCAATTTCAAGCAAGGAATACACGACAACGATGAAAGCGCCTGCAATTTCAAGCAATGAATACACGACAATGATGAAGCGCATGGCTGAACTAGAAGAGAAAATGACTGTTTTCAGCATGAGACCTGTCATGCCACCCGAAAAGGAGGAAATGCTAAATGATGCTCTAAGCAGGGTCAATACTCTCGAACAAGAGTTGGCTACAACCAAAAAGGTATTACTGTTTTTCCTTGATACTTGATTGCCATCATTATTTGGGCTTCATCATTGTCATGTATTCATTTCTTGAAATTGCAGGTGATTTCATCATTGTCATGTATTCCTTGCTTGAAATTGTAGGTGCTTTCATTGTAGTCCCATCAGAATATACTTGGCTGCTATAGAGTTCTGCTTCAGTTATTTTTCTTGGCAAGTTACTCGTCATACGGATCATGGTTACAATTCCCATTACTAAGGCCATGATTCCACCAACAAAATGATTGTTAAACCATCAGAATTCTTGCTATTATGGGTAGGGAAACAATCTGCATGCAAGGAAAATAATTTTAGAATTTTAACAAAACCATATTGTGATGTTTCTTCCTTGTCAATGAGCAAAAATGCTGATTATGTTGTTCAAATTGTTATGAGCAGTGTTTTACTGCTTACCATGTAATATATGTTAATTATAAGATGAAAGAACAATAAAATAGAAGTACCTAATACCTTGAGAAGGTGCATATTTATACACATTACATTGCTTTTCGACCTGCAATATATATGATCTCAGAAACAGAAGTAGAAAATGGGAGAAATTAATGTGACCTCAAGTTTACAGACACAGCGAACAACATGACTAGATAAACTAAGCAGCTTCCTCAAAACTATTTTTTTAAAGAAATAATACATAAGACGAGATGACTAGATAAACTAAGCATTTTCCTCAAAACTATTTTTTTAAAGAAATAATACATAAGACGGGAAACTTACTTTTGACAACAAACATTGCACATCATGTGTCTCTGGAAATGATTTTTTGTAACCCTTAATATTATAGGCAAAAACAAAAAAAATAATATTAATCAAATATTCTGTCAAATAAATACAGAGAAAAGTTTCAGGACAAACTTTGCTCTCTGAAAGTGTTAACAGTGCCTTTTGAAGTGATGTTTCATCCTCAATGCCGGATAAGGTTTTTCCCTTGCATTTTCCCTCGCCATTTTGAACCATCTAATTCATCCAGAGGAAATACTTTATTGTTTTCATTTGCTATATTATATTACTAAAGAAATTGATATTTCTTTAAACTACCTTCAAGATGTCTGGGTCATTCCATGGTCCCTTGTCAGAAAACATACAACCACCTTTATCTGCACAAGTACAACATAATTATAGTCTTAAGGAGTAATGTCAGTGCCATGATGGAACAACATAATTATAAATCAATGAATTTGGTCATGAAGAGAAAAAAAAATACTTCAATGAAGAAGGAGATAAATTTAACCTGGCATCAATGATTTCAAGCAACTTGCTCTGGTATTTGTTACCAAGGACCTGGTGAACAAAACATTAATATGTTTATTGCCCCTAATCCACCTTGGTTCAAATTAATATGTTAACAGCGAAGGTCCTCTCAAACTCTCTAACATGGTACTTGAGATAACGTTCCATAGTTATTACTTGCATAAGCTTATTACAGTCAACCTGACTCAATCTTTCAATGTAAACTGGTCGTGCATCCTTATCAACTCCACAATGCCCTTGTGGGTAGTATTTTAGAACTTCGTCAATTTCCTCGAATTCAAAATCCTAAACAACACAAAAAATTTATGATTAGATGAAGAACACCAAAAAATATATAAAGGGTGATTCTTATCTTTTCCGCGCGATTACCTCCATAATAGTGTCAGCACCAAATTCCGTCCTCCAGTTAAGCATATCTGCCCACATTTGTTTTGTTTTCTCAAGAATCTGAGAGATCATCAATTAAGGCATTAAGCGAAGTTAATCATGCTACAACTATAAATAAATAATGAACAAAAGACTATGTTAAAACTTAAAAGGGTTACCTTAGCATCATATGATGATCATCATATTTTGAGGGTAATAGGTCTTCCAAGATCAGTGCTTGGCCAAAAGCATCAATTTCATCCGCAATAAAAAGAGACATAACCCTGCTGTGTTTTCACCCCTTCTTGGTAAAGGAATGCCTGAGCTTAGTTGAGGCATTCATTGCCGCCTTCTGTAGCGACCCAAGCCTTTCCTTTTCATCCTCGGAATTTTCAATTTCATGACCTGTCCTTGCATGAAGAAAACAATTTACTCACAGAAGTTTGAATCAGATGACAGAAATTCAGATATTCTCACATTTAACATCTCATCTTGATGCTGATGTTTTAATTAATATATAACCAAGGAAAATATAAATCATCTGTTTTCCAATAGCATAACATCTGGATTTATAATTGCTTTTTGTTTGTCATCAAACGCATTCTGAATTGAAAATGCTTGTTTGTGATGTTAAACTGATTTCAGTTTCCTCTATTTTCCACTTTTCTCATCATCGCATGTTAAAAAGCATGCAAAATAGATATGGCATAACATTCCACATTCTAGCTAGTACGAATGTAACCATATATAGAATTGATAAAGATTTCATAGTGCATGCAAAGAATATAAGTAAATACAGACAAAGAACCACAAAGGATGCAGAGGAAAGTTCTGAGATATGAAATTCAAGTAATTAGACTTACCAAGTTTCATGGTTCGGTCAACAGATCCAGACATAACGTCACACATGATTAATTGAATCTTGTAAGATTAGTCGTAAGGCAAAAGCGAATCAAGCAGTAACATACATGAAAAGCCCACAATCGAGCCTTCACGTGCACCTACCACCTTTTAGTGATAAACAACATGTCAGAAGCTAAAAAGATCAATTCTTTATCCCTTAAAACAATCAACCATGTTCATATTTTAGCATGCATGGACAAAAAAAAAACTATAGAAAGAAAGAACAAGATCGATATCTAATTATATGCATGATCAAATGCAGCTCAAGCAAATAAAAACGCTAAAATGGCATCAAAATGGATATCAACATATCATACATATTGGTAGGTAATGAAGGAAGAGAAGAAGATAGAATCTTAGGAGAAGAGAAGATCCCTTGATACAGGAATGTAGGGGTTGCAAAACGAAGAGAAGAGTGCAAAAATATATTATTCGAATAATTCACTCAAAGTTGCGGCCACTGTGGGATTAGGAATGCCAAAATGGTACAACTAGGGGTGTAAATAGGCTAGGTTAGGCTTTGACTTAAATAGACAAAGTTTGTTTAAAAAATATTGGGTCTGAGCTGGCCTATTTGCCTGTGTAGGTCCCAAATTATAAGTCTGGCCTGACCTTTATTTAAAAACTAAAAGTCTTGGCCTAATAAGAATAATAATATACTATTACATATATATCTATATAGATATATATATATATATAGGCAAAATGATTTGTAACGTGACTATATATAAACATTGGTGCAGTCATTTAAAAACTACGTCGTTTTGGGTGGGATAAAAGAAATTCGCGTTCAAAATTAATTGTAGAAAATAAAATATTATATTTATTTTCACATTTGAATGGTTATGATTTCTCATATTTAATGATTTATATTTATTTCCACATTTATATGGTTTTAATTCCCTATATATAATGCTTTCACACTATAAATCGACGTAATTTTATATGACTGCACTAATCCTTAGGTGCAGTCACTGTGCATCCGCTAAACCCATATATATATAGGGAAAAGTGTGTGTTATTATTTTTTTTTTTTTTGATAACAAGTGTGTGTTATTTTAAATGATATGAAGTTGTATCATTTTAAGAGAGAGAAAGAGATAGATAAAGGAGGAGAGGGAGTTGACAAAAAGAATAAAGATGTGGGTTCCACCTCTTTGTGAGAGTGAAAGGATATAAGTTGTGTCATTTAAAAGGATAAATTTTTTTTCCATATATATATATATATATATATATATATATATATATTATTTTTTTAATTGAATGTATAAGAGATTTTAAAATTGAAAATATAATAGTAATTTTTTTGAAAGCACTTTATAGTACAGCAATGACAGCATTATCTATAATAATATTTAACCTATTAAACAATAATTTTCCAGAAATCGGATATTTGGATGATGTATAATCGCATTTTATATTGTTAAAATTCCAAATTTAAAGATTTATTTTGATTATAATAATTTTTTTTTTAATAATAACAAGGCGATCGTTAGAGACAAACTTTCTATTAGAGAATCAAATCAGAAAATGGAGAAAGAAGTTATTCTGTAGTAGTTATATAGTAGATGTTCTTAATTTATAAGAATGATTGCTGGCAAAAAATTTAATTTAATGTTTTTTAATAAATTAATTACGTATTTATTACAGTTTTAAAAATAATTAAACATTTATTACATAATATAACGTCCAATTTGGGCATCACCAACAACGTCTAAATTGGGCGTCACTCAAGAGGCTATCATGCCTAATTTAGGCGTCACTTAACAGGTGATGACACGTGTCATATTTTTTTCTAAAAAAATAATAATTTAATCATAAAACTTCTTAAGGCCATAACTTTTGACTCGGTATCCAAATCAGGTAATTCTTTTTTTTTTTCACATAATTTTTCGAGATCTACGCAATGACATATCATTTGATATATTTTATTTCTCACAAACATAATTTAAATTTAAATCAGGTAATCCTTCTTCCTTAGAGATTTAGAATATTTATTTAATTATTTTCTTTACTAATACAGATTTTTCAAATTGATTTTTGAGTTTAAATCACAAATCAAATCTTTATTTTGATTTCCTTATTAATAATAATTGTTATTTTTAATTTTAAATCCCAAACCAATTTTTTTTTTAAATAAAAATTTTATTTTTTTAAATTTAAATCACACATCAAATCTTGATTTATTTTTTATATTAAATCACAAACCCAGAACTCAGAGGCTTCTGAGTTTAAAAATGTGACACGTGTCAACACCTGACACGTCACCAATCACGTCTAAATTGAGTTTCAGTCAATAGGCAATCAAGCCTAATTTAGGTAATTTTATTTTTGAAAAACATTCATAAGCCATCATTAATTTCAGACCACGAATAATAACCCAGAAGCTTATAGCATTAATCATTAATTTCAAAAATAATATTCTTCTTCTTTAGAGATTTTAGAATATTTATTTAATTATTTTCTTTATTTCTACAGATTTTTCAAATAGATTTTTTAGTATAAATCACAAATCAAATCTTTATTTTGTTTTCCTTATTAATAATAATTTTTAATTTTAATTTAAATCAAAAACAAAAAAATTTTATAATAAAAAAAAGTTATTGTAAAAAAAAAAATTTGAATCACAAATCAAAATTTTATTTATTTTTTTATATTAAATCACAAACCCAGAACTCAGAGGCTTCTGGGTTTAACCGCTCTTATAATACCATTCTTAAAAATTTAAATTGTGTTTGTGAGAAATAAAATATGTCAAATGATATGTCATTGCGTAGATCTCAAAAAAGTTATGTGGAATCATATAAAGAATTACCTGATTTGGACACCCGAGTCAAAAGTTATGGCCTTCAGAAGTTTTATGATTAAATTATTATTAATTTGAAAAAACATTATGACACGTGTCAACACCTGATGAGTGACGACTAAATTAGGCGTGATTGCCTCTTGAGTGATGCTCAATTTAGGCGTTATTGGTGACGCCCAAATTGGGCGTCATATTGTGCAATAAATGTGTAATTATTTTCAAAACTGTAATAAATGCGTAATTAATTTATTAAAAAGCATTAACTTAATTTTTTTGCCTTTCACTAGTAGGTAGAAGTTCTCATCTTTATTTAAAAAAATCAGCTGAAAATTTGGCTTACGAAGTTCAACTCAACATCCAACGCATGACCACTACTGACCGACCTATATATTTGCTCTATGACGGTAAAATATATATTTTTTTAATAAAAAAATCATGTTATCAATTTTTTCTAAAACACAAAAAGACTGCCTAACTAAATAACACAACACCACAACTGATCCAGGTAAATTTATTATAATCATAGATTTGATTGATTTATTTATTTTCGTTGTTCTTTTTCTTTGGCAAATATCGTGGAGGTTAGTATTGACTATTGAGTGTATCACTGCTAATCTCAGGACATACATTCCAAAGAATAGTGCATCGGTAGTTTATTTCAAACATATAGGATATTTTTATTTGTATAAGTCTTGTGTAATCATAGTAATAGCCAGATTTACAAATTAATGTTGAATACTATTTACGAAAATTTATACCATGCTATCAAAAGTTCATAGTTTTTTATCTAAATCCAGTTTTTACAACAATAAAATTTGAGTTAATATAATCTATCTATTTTACTCCCCTTAAAAGAATCACTTTGGATTCAAAAAGGTAATACAAACTGAAAAAAAAAACGCTCTGCTAGGGTTTTCCTTTTCATGGAGGAAAATATAGCTACTGAAGGCCAAACTTCAAAAGAAGAAGAAGATCTACTACGTAGGAGTAATAAGAGAAATAAAGATGGAGATATGGTGTTTACTGAATCACAGTCTAGGGTTCCTAGACATGAATCTTGGATGGTTGACGACGGTAATAAAAAGATGACTTGGCGAGAGATGCTCATGCAACACAATGGTGAAACAGATGACTGGGAAGGAATGGATTGGAATTTGGAAGAAAATGTTGATCAAAGTGCACCTGCCGAGGAAGAGGATGTGAATTATGGTGGGATTAAAATGTGGACAGAGGAAGATGGTAGAACTCATTTTGGTTGTACTAGAAAAGCAAGAACAAGAATGCTGAAGGTTTGGGAAAAAACTCTCATTGTAAAACTACTTGGAAGGAATACAGGAGTGGCTTTCATGAAAAAGAAGATTGAAATACTATGGGCTAGAGCTGGAAAGATTAACGTTACAGATGTAGGTAATGGATTCTATGTGGTGCAATTTAGCAACAAAGATGATCTTCTTTTTGCTCTAAATGGTGGTCCTTGGATTATTTTAGGCCATTATTTATCACTCCGACGTTGGGAGCCAGCTTTTAGACCAAATGCTGCAAGTGTGATGAAGATTGCAGCTTGGGTGCGATTACCGGGTATCCCACTGGAGTATTATGATGAAGCCTTTTTCCGCCGTATTGGTAACTGGCTAGGTAAAATGTTGAAGATCGATAAGACAACTAATGAGCATGTAAGAGGACAGTTTGCTTGAATTTGCGTGGAACTGGATCTTGCTCAGCCTTTGAAGGGTGAATATGTGTTGGACGGAGCAACTAAACAGATAGAATATGAAGGTTTAGGCCTTATTTGTTTCCATTGTGGGCGCTATGGACATAGTAAAGATTGTTGTCCTGAGATACCAGTTGAAGGAAAGGATAATCAGCAAAATCAAGACGGGAAAAAAGATGAGGCTGAATTTCAGAAAAATGGATTAGGTCCTTGGATGGTGGTGCAACGTCAA